>NW_026698663.1:0-39862 GCF_030435755.1 Ochotona princeps
TGAGCCTTTGCATTGAGGGCTATCTGAAAACGGCTGTGGCGCTGAAGTTGCCTGTGAATGTGGAGTTGGTGGCATGTGAAACCCGCATGTGGAGCATTCGTTTGTGTGGGATGCTCTACCAGGTTCATTTCAGTCCTAGCCATACAAAGGGCACTAAGCATAGAGTGTGAAAACTGAGTTTCCTTGAGAGCTGCTTGGAAGCCTGATGGTGTGTGAAGTTAGTGAGCCAAATGGAGTTGTTCTCCCACAAGAACCACTCGGCTGATCCTTCTTCAATATGCCCTTCACCAACATGCAGTGTTTCCTTGATTGAATTAGCTCTCACACCAATATTTGCGTTTAGAGCCTTTGCATTGAGGGCTATCTGAAAACGGCTGTGGCGCTGAAGTTGCCTGTGAATGTGGAGTTGGTGGCATGTGAAACCCGCATGTGGAGCATTCGTTTGTGTGGGATGCTCTACCAGGTTCATTTCAGTCCTAGCCATACAAAGGGCACTAAGCATAGAGTGTGAAAACTGAGTTTCCTTGAGAGCTGCTTGGAAGCCTGATGGTGTGTGAAGTTAGTGAGCCAAATGGAGTTGTTCTCCCACAAGAACCACTCGGCTGATCCTTCTTCAATATGCCCTTCACCAACATGCAGTGTTTCCTTGATTGAATTAGCTCTCACACCAATATTTGCGTCTAGAGCCTTTGCATTGAGGGTGACCTGAAAATGGCTGTGGCGCTGAAGTTGCCTGTGAATGTGGAGTTGGTGGCATGTGAAACCCGCATGTGGAGCATTCGTTTGTGTGGGATGCTGACCAAGCTTCACTTCAGTCCTAGGCACACAAAGAGCACTAAGCATAGAGTGTGAAAACTGAGTTTCCTTGAGAGCTGCTTGGAAGCCTGATGGTTTGTGAAGTTAGTGGGCCAAGTGGAGTTGTTCTCCCACAAGAACCACTCGGCTGATCCTTCTTCAATATGCCCTTCACCAACATGCAGTGTTTCCTTGATTGAATTAGCTCTCACACCAATATTTGCGTCTAGTGCCTTTGCATGAGGGCTATCTGAAAACGGCTGTGGCGCTGAAGTTGCCTGTGAATGTGGAGTTGCTGGCATGTGAAACCCGCATGTGGAGCATTCGTTTGTGTGGGATGCTGACCAAGCTTCATTTCAGTCCTAGGCACACAAAGGGCACTAAGCATAGAGTGTGAAAACTGAGTTTCCTTGAGAGCTGCTTGGAAGCCTGATGGTGTGTGAAGTTAGTGAGCCAAATGGAGTTGTTCTCCCACAAGAACCACTCGGCTGATCCTTCTTCAATATGCCCTTCACCAACATGCATTGTTTCCTTGATTGAATTAGCTCTCACACCAATATTTGGGTCTAGAGCCTTTGCATTGAGGGCTATCTGAAAACGGCTGTGGCGCTGAAGTTGCCTGTGAATGTGGAGTTGGTGGCATGTGAAACCCGCATGTGGAGCATTCGTTTGTGTGGGATGCTCTACCAGGTTCATTCCTAGATAATGCACTCAAAGGGCACTAAGCATAGAGTGTGAAAACTGAGTTTCCTTGAGAGCTGCTTGGAAGCCTGATGGTGTGTGAAGTTAGTGAGCCAAATGGAGTTGTTCTCCCACAAGAACCACTCGGCTGATCCTTCTTCATATGCCCTTCACCAACATGCAGTGTTTCCTTGATTGAATTAGCTCTCACACCAATATTTGCGTCTAGAGCCTTTGCATTGAGGGCTATCTGAAAACGGCTGTGGCGCTGAAGTTGCCTGTGAATGTGGAGCTGGTGGCATGTGAAACCCGCATGTGGAGCATTCGTTTGTGTGGGATGCTGACCAAGCTTCATTTCGGTCCTAGGCACACAAAGAGCACTAAGCATAGAGTGTGAAAACTTAGTTTCCTTGAGAGCTACTTGGAAGCCTGATGGTGTGTGAAGTTAGTGAGCCAAATGGAGTTGTTCTCCCACAAGAACCACTCGGCTGATCCTTCTTCAATATGCCCTTCACCAACATGCAGTGTTTCCTTGATTGAATTAGCTCTCACACCAATATTTGCGTCTAGAGCCTTTGCATTGAGGGCTATCTGAAAACGGCTGTGGCGCTGAAGTTGCCTGTGAATGTGGAGTTGGTGGCATGTGAAACCGCATGTGGAGCATTCGTTTGTGTGGGATGCTCTACCAGGTTCATTCCTAGATAATGCACTCAAAGGGCACTAAGCATAGAGTGTGAAAACTGAGTTTCCTTGAGAGCTGCTTGGAAGCCTGATGGTGTGTGAAGTTAGTGAGCCAAATGGAGTTGTTCTCCCACAAAAACCACTCGGCTGATCCTTCTTCAATATGCCCTTCACCAACATGCAGGGTTTCCTTGATTGAATTAGCTCTCACACCAATATTTGCGTCTAGAGCCTTTGCATTGAGGGCTATCTGAAAACGGCTGTGGCGCTGAAGTTGCCTGTGAATGTGGAGTTGGTGGCATGTGAAACCCGCATGTGGAGCATTCGTTTGTGTGGGATGCTGACCAAGCTTCATTTCGGTCCTAGGCACACAAAGAGCAGTAAGCATAGAGTGTGAAAACTGAGTTTCCTTGAGAGCTGCTTGGAAGCCTGATGGTGTGTGAAGTTAGTGAGCCAAATGGAGTTGTTCTCCCACAAGAACCACTCGGCTGATCCTTCTTCAATATGCCCTTCACCAACATGCAGTGTTTCCTTGATTGAATTAGCTCTCACACCAATATTTGCGTCTAGAGCCTTTGCATTGAGGGCTATCTGAAAACGGCTGTGGCGCTGAAGTTGCCTGTGAATGTGGAGTTGGTGGCATGTGAAACCCGCATGTGGAGCATTCGTTTGTGTGGGATGCTGACCAAGCTTCATTTCGGTCCTAGGCACACAAAGAGCAGTAAGCATAGAGTGTGAAAACTGAGTTTCCTTGAGAGCTGCTTGGAAGCCTGATGGTGTGTGAAGTTAGTGAGCCAAATGGAGTTGTTCTCCCACAAGAACCACTCGGCTGATCCTTCTTCAATATGCCCTTCACCAACATGCAGTGTTTCCTTGATTGAATTAGCTCTCACACCAATATTTGCGTCTAGAGCCTTTGCATTGAGGGCTATCTGAAAACGGCTGTGGCGCTGAAGCTGCCTGTGAATGTGGAGTTGGTGGCATGTGAAACCCGCATGTGGAGCATTCGTTTGTGTGGGATGCTCTACCAGGTTCATTCCTAGATAATGCACTCAAAGGGCACTAAGCATAGAGTGTGAAAACTGAGTTTCCTTGAGAGCTGCTTGGAAGCCTGATGGTGTGTGAAGTTAGTGAGCCAAATGGATTTGTTCTCCCACAAGAACCACTCGGCTGATCCTTCTTCAATATGCCCTTCACCAACATGCAGTGTTTCCTTGATTGAATTAGCTCTCACACCAATATTTGCGTCTAGAGCCTTTGCATTGAGGGCTATCTGAAAACGGCTGTGGCGCTGAAGTTGCCTGTGAATGTGGAGTTGGTGGCATGTGAAACCCGCATGTGGAGCATTCATTTGTGTGGGATGCTCTACCAGGTTCATTTCAGTCCTAGCCATACAAAGGGCACTAAGCATAGAGTGTGAAAACTGAGTTTCCTTGAGAGCTGCTTGGAAGCCTGATGGTGTGTGAAGTTAGTGAGCCAAATGGAGTTGTTCTCCCACAAGAACCACTCGGCTGATCCTTCTTCAATATGCCCTTCACCAACATGCAGTGTTTCCTTGATTGAATTAGCTCTCACACCAATATTTGCGTCTAGAGCCTTTGCATTGAGGGCTATCTGAAAACGGCTGTGGCGCTGAAGTTGCCTGTGAATGTGGAGTTGGTGGCATGTGAAACCCGCATGTGGAGCATTCGTTTGTGTGGGATGCTCTACCAGGTTCTTTCCTAGATAATGCACTCAAAGGGCACTAAACATAGAGTGTGAAAACTGAGTTTCCTTGAGAGCTGCTTGGAAGCCTGATGGTGTGTGAAGTTAGTGAGCCAAATGGAGTTGTTCTCCCACAAGAACCACTCGGCTGATCCTTCTTCAATATGCCCTTCACCAACATGCAGTGTTCCTTGATTGAATTAGCTTTCACACCAATATTTGCGTCTAGAGCCTTTGCATTGACAGCTATCTGAAAATGGCTGTGGCGCTGAAGTTGCCTGTGAATGTGGAATTGGTGGCATGTGAAACCCGCATGTGGAGCATTCGTTTGTGTGGGATGCTGACCAAGCTTCATTTCAGTCCTAGGCACACAAAGGGCACTAAGCATAGAGTGTGAAAACTGAGTTTCCTTGAGAGCTGCTTGGAAGCCTGATGGTGTGTGAAGTTAGTGAGCCAAATGGAGTTGTTCTCCCACAAGAACCACTCGGCTGATCCTTCTTCAATATGCCCTTCACCAACATGCAGTGTTTCCTTGATTGAATTAGCTCTCACACCAATATTTGCGTCTAGAGCCTTTGCATTGAGGGCTATCTGAAAACGGCTGTGGCGCTGAAGTTGCCTGTGAATGTGGAGTTGGTGGCATGTGAAACCCGCATGTGGAGCATTCGTTTGTGTGGGATGCTCTACCAGGTTCATTCCTAGATAATGCACTCAAAGGGCACTAAGCATAGAGTGTGAAAACTGAGTTTCCTTGAGAGCTGCTTGGAAGCCTGATGGTGTGTGAAGTTAGTGAGCCAAATGGAGTTGTTCTCCCACAAGAACCACTCGGCTGATCCTTCTTCAATATGCCCTTCACCAACATGCATTGTTTCCTTGATTGAATTAGCTCTCACACCAATATTTGCGTCTAGAGCCTTTGCATTGAGGGCTATCTGAAAACGGCTGTGGCGCTGAAGTTGCCTGTGAATGTGGAGTTGGTGGCATGTGAAACCCGCATGTGGAGCATTCGTTTGTGTCTGATGCTGACCAAGCTTCATTTCGGTCCTAGGCACACAAAGAGCACTAAGCATAGAGTGTGAAAACTGAGTTTCCTTGAGAGCTGCTTGGAAGCCTGATGGTGTGTGAAGTTAGTGAGCCAAATGGAGTTGTTCTCCCACAAGAACCACTCGGCTGATCCTTCTTCAATATGCCCTTCACCAACATGCAGTGTTTCCTTGATTGAATTAGCTCTCACACCAATATTTGCGTCTAGAGCCTTTGCATTGAGGGCTATCTGAAAACGGCTGTGGCGCTGAAGTTGCCTGTGAATGTGGAGTTGGTGGCATGTGAAACCCGCATGTGGAGCATTCGTTTGTGTGGGATGCTCTACCAGGTTCATTCCTAGATAATGCATTCAAGGGGCACTAAACATAGAGTGTGAAAACTGAGTTTCCTTGAGAGCTGCTTGGAAGCCTGATGGTGTGTGAAGTTAGTGAGCCAAATGGAGTTGTTCTCCCACAAGAACCACTCGGCTGATCCTTGTTCAATATGCCCTTCACCAACATGCAGTGTTTCCTTGATTGAATTAGCTCTCACACCAATATTTGCGTCTAGAGCCTTTGCATTGAGGGCTATCTGAAAACGGCTGTGGCGCTGAAGTTGCCTGTGAATGTGGAGTTGGTGGCATGTGAAACCCGCATGTGGAGCATTCGTTTGTGTGGGATGCTCTACCAGGTTCATTCCTAGATAATGCATTCAAGGGGCACTAAACATAGAGTGTGAAAACTGAGTTTCCTTGAGAGCTGCTTGGAAGCTTGATGGTGTGTGAAGTTAGTGAGCCAAATGGAGTTGTTCTCCCACAAGAACCACTCGGCTGATCCTTCTTCAGTATGCCCTTCACCAACATGCAGTGTTTCCTTGATTGAATTAGCTCTCACACCAATATTTGTGTCTAGAGCCTTTGCATTGAGGGCTATCTGAAAACGGCTGTGGCACTGAAGTTGCCTGTGAATGTGGGGTTGGTGGCATGTGAAATCCGCATGTGGAGCATTCGTTTATGTGGGATGCTGACCAAGCTTCATTTCGGTCCTAGGCACACAAAGAGCAGTAAGCATAGAGTGTGAAAACTGAGTTTCCTTGAGAGCTGCTTGGAAGCCTGATGGTGTGTGAAGTTAGTGAGCCAAATGGAGTTGTTCTCCCACAAGAACCACTCGGCTGATCCTTCTTCAATATGCCCTTCACCAACATGCAGTGTTTCCTTGATTGAATTAGCTCTCACACCAATATTTGCGTCTAGAGCCTTTGCATTGAGGGCTATCTGAAAACGGCTGTGGCGCTGAAGTTGCCTGTGAATGTGGAGTTGGTGGCATGTGAAACCCGCATGTGGAGCATTCGTTTGTGTGGGATGCTGACCAAGCTTCATTTCGGTCCTAGGCACACAAAGAGCAGTAAGCATAGAGTGTGAAAACTGAGTTTCCTTGAGAGCTGCTTGGAAGCCTGATGGTGTGTGAAGTTAGTGAGCCAAATGGAGTTGTTCTCCCACAAGAACCACTCGGCTGATCCTTCTTCAATATGCCCTTCACCAACATGCAGTGTTTCCTTGATTGAATTAGCTCTCACACCAATATTTGCGTCTAGAGCCTTTGCATTGAGGCTATCTGAAAACGGCTGTGGCGCTGAAGTTGCTGTGAATGTGGAGTTGGTGGCATGTGAAACCCGCATGTGGAGCATTCGTTTGTGTGGGATGCTGACCAAGCTTCATTTCGGTCCTAGGCACACAAAGAGCAGTAAGCATAGAGTGTGAAAACTGAGTTTCCTTGAGAGCTGCTTGGAAGCCTGATGGTGTGTGAAGTTAGTGAGCCAAATGGAGTTGTTCTCCCACAAGAACCACTCGGCTGATCCTTCTTCAATATGCCCTTCACCAACATGCAGTGTTTCCTTGATTGAATTAGCTCTCACACCAATATTTGCGTCTAGAGCCTTTGCATTGAGGGCTATCTGAAAACGGCTGTGGCGCTGAAGTTGCCTGTGAATGTGGAGTTGGTGGCATGTGAAACCCGCATGTGGAGCATTCGTTTGTGTGGGATGCTCTACCAGGTTCATTCCTAGATAATGCACTCAAAGGGCACTAAGCATAGAGTGTGAAAACTGAGTTTCCTTGAGAGCTGCTTGGAAGCCTGATGGTGTGTGAAGTTAGTGAGCCAAATGGAGTTGTTCTCCCACAAGAACCACTCGGCTGATCCTTCTTCAATATGCTCTTCACCAACATGCAGTGTTTCCTTGATTGAATTAGCTCTCACACCAATATTTGCGTCTAGAGCCTTTGCATTGAGGGCTATCTGAAAACGGCTGTGGCGCTGAAGTTGCCTGTGAATGTGGAGTTGGTGGCATGTGAAACCCGCATGTGGAGCATTCGTTTGTGTGGGATGCTGACCAAGCTTCATTTCGGTCCTAGGCACACAAAGAGCACTAAGCATAGAGTGTGAAAACTGAGTTTCCTTGAGAGCTGCTTGGAAGCCTGATGGTGTGTGAAGTTAGTGAGCCAAATGGAGTTGTTCTCCCACAAGAACCACTCGGCTGATCCTTCTTCAATATGCCCTTCACCAACATGCAGTGTTTCCTTGATTGAATTAGCTCTCACACCAATATTTGCGTCTAGAGCCTTTGCATTGAGGGATATCTGAAAACGGCTGTGGCGCTGAAGTTGCCTGTGAATGTGGAGTTGGTGGCACGTGAAACCCGCATGTGGAGCATTCGTTTGTGTGGGATGCTCTACCAGGTTCATTTCAGTCCTAGCCATACAAAGGGCACTAAGCATAGAGTGTGAAAACTGAGTTTCCTTGAGAGCTGCTTGGAAGCCTGATGGTGTGTGAAGTTAGTGAGCCAAATGGAGTTGTTCTCCCACAAGAACCACTTGGCTGATCCTTCTTCAATATGCCCTTCACCAACATGCAGTGTTTCCTTGATTGAATTAGCTCTCACACCAATATTTGCGTCTAGAGCCTTTGCATTGAGGGCTATCTGAAAACGGCTGTGGCGCTGAAGTTGCCTGTGAATGTGGAGTTGGTGGCATGTGAAACCCGCATGTGGAGCATTCGTTTCTGTGGGATGCTGACCAAGCTTCACTTCAGTCCTAGGCACACAAAGAGCAGTAAGCATACAGTGTGAAAACTGAGTTTCCTTGAGAGCTGCTTCGAAGCCTGATGGTTTGTGAAGTCAGTGGGCCAAATGGAGTTGTTCTCCCACAAGAACCACTCGGCTGATCCTTCTTCAATATGCCCTTCACCAACATGCAGTGTTTCCTTGATTGAATTAGCTCTCACACCAATATTTGCGTCTAGAGCCTTTGCATTGAGGGCTATCTGAAAACGGCTGTGGCGCTGAAGTTGCCTGTGAATGTGGAGTTGGTGGCATGTGAAACCCGCATGTGGAGCATTCGTTTGTTTGGGATGCTGACCAAGTTTTATTTCAGTCCTAGGCACACAAAGGGCAGTAAGCATAGAGTGTGAAAACTGAGTTTCCTTGAGAGCTGCTTGGAAGCCTGATGGTGTGTGAAGTTAGTGAGCCAAATGGAGTTGTTCTCCCACAAGAACCACTCGGCTGATCCTTCTTCAATATGCCCTTCACCAACATGCAGTGTTTCCTTGATTGAATTAGCTCTCACACCAATATTTGCGTCTAGAGCCTTTGCATTGAGGGCTATCTGAAAACGGCTGTGGCGCTGAAGTTGCCTGTGAATGTGGAGTTGGTGGCATGTGAAACCCGCATGTGGAGCATTCGTTTGTGTGGGATGCTCTACCAGGTTCATTCCTAGATAATGCACTCAAAGGGCACTAAGCATAGAGTGTGAAAACTGAGTTTCCTTGAGAGCTGCTTGGAAGCCTGATGGTGTGTGAAGTTAGTGAGCCAAATGGAGTTGTTCTCCCACAAGAACCACTCGGCTGATCCTTCTTCAATACGCTCTTCACCAACATGCAGTGTTTCCTTGATTGAATTAGCTCTCACACCAATATTTGCGTCTAGAGCCTTTGCATTGAGGGCTATCTGAAAACGGCTGTGGCACTGAAGTTGCCTGTGAATGTGGAGTTGGTGGCATGTGAAACCCGCATGTGGAGCATTCGTTTGTGTGGGATGCTGACCAAGCTTCATTTCGGTCCTAGGCACACAAAGAGCACTAAGCATAGAGTGTGAAAACTGAGTTTCCTTGAGAGCTGCTTGGAAGCCTGATGGTGTGTGAAGTTAGTGAGCCAAATGGAGTTGTTCTCCCACAAGAACCACTCGGCTGATCCTTCTTCAATATGCCCTTCACCAACATGCAGTGTTTCCTTGATTGAATTAGCTCTCACACCAATATTTGCGTCTAGAGCCTTTGCATTGAGGGCTATCTGAAAACGGCTGTGGCGCTGAAGTTGCCTGTGAATGTGGAGTTGGTGGCACGTGAAACCCGCATGTGGAGCATTCGTTTGTGTGGGATGCTCTACCAGGTTCATTTCAGTCCTAGCCATACAAAGGGCACTAAGCATAGAGTGTGAAAACTGAGTTTCCTTGAGAGCTGCTTGGAAGCCTGATGGTGTGTGAAGTTAGTGAGCCAAATGGAGTTGTTCTCCCACAAGAACCACTCGGCTGATCCTTCTTCAATATGCCCTTCACCAACATGCAGTGTTTCCTTGATTGAATTAGCTCTCACACCAATATTTGCGTCTAGAGCCTTTGCATTGAGGGCTATCTGAAAACGGCTGTGGCGCTGAAGTTGCCTGTGAATGTGGGGTTGGTGGCATGTGAAACCCGCATGTGGAGCATTCGTTTGTGTGGGATGCTCTACCAGGTTCATTTCAGTCCTAGCCATACAAAGGGCACTAAGCATAGAGTGTGAAAACTGAGTTTCCTTGAGAGCTGCTTGGAAGCCTGATGGTGTGTGAAGTTAGTGAGCCAAATGGAGTTGTTCTCCCACAAGAACCACTCGGCTGATCCTTGTTCAATATGCCCTTCACCAACATGCAGTGTTTCCTTGATTGAATTAGCTCTCACACCAATATTTGCGTCTAGAGCCTTTGCATTGAGGGCTATCTGAAAACGGCTGTGGCGCTGAAGTTGCCTGTGAATGTGGAGTTGGTGGCATGTGAAACCCGCATGTGGAGCATTCGTTTGTGTGGGATGCTCTACCAGGTTCATTCCTAGATAATGCATTCAAAGGGCACTAAACATAGAGTGTGAAAACTGAGTTTCCTTGAGAGCTGCTTGGAAGCCTGATGGTGTGTGAAGTTAGTGAGCCAAATGGAGTTGTTCTCCCACAAGAACCACTCAGCTGATCCTTCTTCAATATGCCCTTCACCAACATGCAGTGTTTCCTTGATTGAATTAGCTCTCACACCAATATTTGCGTCTAGAACCTTTGCATTGAGGGCTATCTGAAAACGGCTGTGGCGCTGAAGTTGCCTGTGAATGTGGGGTTGGTGGCATGTGAAACCCGCATGTGGAGCATTCGTTTATGTGGGATATTGACCAAGCTTCATTTCGGTCCTAGGCACACAAAGAGCAGTAAGCATAGAGTGTGAAAACTGAGTTTCTTTGAGAGCTGCTTGGAAGCCTGATGGTGTGTGAAGTTAGTGAGCCAAATGGAGTTGTTCTCCCACAAGAACCACTCGGCTGATCCTTCTTCAATATGCCCTTCACCAACATGCAGTGTTTCCTTGATTGAATTAGCTCTCACACCAATATTTGCGTCTAGAGCCTTTGCTTTGAGGGCTATCTGAAAACGGCTGTGGCGCTGATGTTGCCTGTGAATGTGGAGTTGGTGGCATGTGAAACCCGCATGTGGAGCATTCGTTTGTGTGGGATGCTCTACCAGGTTCATTCCTAGATAATGCACTCAAAGGGCACTAAGCATAGAGTGTGAAAACTGAGTTTCCTTGAGAGCTGCTTGGAAGCCTGATGGTGTGTGAAGTTAGTGAGCCAAATGGAGTTGTTCTCCCACAAGAACCACTCGTCTGATTCTTCTTCAATATGCCCTTCACCAACATGCAGTGTTTCCTTGATTGAATTAGCTCTCACACCAATATTTGCGTCTAGAGCCTTTGCATTGAGGGCTATCTGAAAACGGCTGTGGCGCTGAAGTTGCCTGTGAATGTGGAGTTGGTGGCATGTGAAACCCGCATGTGGAGCATTCGTTTGTGTGGGATGCTCTACCAGGTTCATTCCTAGATAATGCATTCAAAGGACACTAAACATAGAGTGTGAAAACTGAGTTTCCTTGAGAGCTGCTTGGAAGCCTGATGGTGTGTGAAGTTAGTGAGCCAAATGGAGTTGTTCTCCCACAAGAACCACTCGGCTGATCCTTCTTCAATATGCCCTTCACCAACATGCAGTGTTTCCTTGATTGAATTAGCTCTCACACCAATATTTGCGTCTAGAGCCTTTGCTTTGAGGGCTATCTGAAAACGGCTGTGGCGCTGATGTTGCCTGTGAATGTGGAGTTGGTGGCATGTGAAACCCGCATGTGGAGCATTCGTTTGTGTGGGATGCTCTACCAGGTTCATTCCTAGATAATGCACTCAAAGGGCACTAAGCATAGAGTGTGAAAACTGAGTTTCCTTGAGAGCTGCTTGGAAGCCTGATGGTGTGTGAAGTTAGTGAGCCAAATGGAGTTGTTCTCCCACAAGAACCACTCGTCTGATTCTTCTTCAATATGCCCTTCACCAACATGCAGTGTTTCCTTGATTGAATTAGCTCTCACACCAATATTTGCCTCTAGAGCCTTTGCATTGAGGGCTATCTGAAAACGGCTGTGGCGCTGAAGTTGCCTGTGAATGTGGAGTTGGTGGCATGTGAAACCCGCATGTGGAGCATTCGTTTCTGTGGGATGCTGACCAAGCTTCACTTCAGTCCTAGGCACACAAAGAGCACTAAGCATACAGTGTGAAAACTGAGTTTCCTTGAGAGCTGCTTCGAAGCCTGATGGTTTGTGAAGTTAGTGGGCCAAATGGAGTTGTTCTCCCACAAGAACCACTCGGCTGATCCTTCTTCAATATGCCCTTCACCAACATGCAGTGTTTCCTTGATTGAATTAGCTCGCACACCAATATTTGCGTCTAGAGCCTTTGCATTGAGGGCTATCTGAAAACGGCTGTGGCGCTGAAGTTGCCTGTGAATGTGGAGTTGGTGGCATGTGAAACCCGCATGTGGAGCATTCGTTTGTGTGGGATGCTGACCAAGATTCATTTCAGTCCTAGGCACACAAAGGGCACTAAGCATAGAGTGTGAAAACTGAGTTTCCTTGAGAGCTGCTTGGAAGCCTGATGGTGTGTGAAGTTAGTGAGCCAAATGGAGTTGTTCTCCCACAAGAACCACTCGGCTGATCCTTCTTCAATATGCCCTTCACCAACATGCAGTGTTTCCTTGATTGAATTAGCTCTCACACCAATATTTGCGTCTAGAGCCTTTGCATTGAGGGCTATCTGAAAACGGCTGTGGCGCTGAAGTTGCCTGTGAATGTGGAGTTGGTGGCATGTGAAACCCGCATGTGGAGCATTCGTTTGTGTGGGATGCTCTACCAGGTTCATTCCTAGATAATGCACTCAAAGGGCACTAAGCATAGAGTGTGAAAACTGAGTTTCCTTGAGAGCTGCTTGGAAGCCTGATGGTGTGTGAAGTTAGTGAGCCAAATGGAGTTGTTCTGCCACAAGAACCACTCGGCTGATCCTTCTTCAATATGCCCTTCACCAACATGCAGTGTTTCCTTGATTGAATTAGCTCTCACACCAATATTTGCGTCTAGAGCCTTTGCATTGAGGGCTATCTGAAAACGGCTGTGGCGCTGAAGTTGCCTGTGAATGTGGAGTTGGTGGCATGTGAAACCCGCATGTGGAGCATTCGTTTGTGTGGGATGCTCTACCAGGTTCATTCCTAGATAATGCATTCAAAGGGCACTAAACATAGAGTGTGAAAACTGAGTTTCCTTGAGAGCTGCTTGGAAGCCTGATGGTGTGTGAAGTTAGTGAGCCAAATGGAGTTGTTCTCCCACAAGAACCACTCGGCTGATCCTTCTTCAATATGCCCTTCACCAACATGCAGTGTTTCCTTGATTGAATTAGCTCTCACACCAATATTTGCGTCTAGAGCCTTTGCATTGAGGGCTATCTGAAAACGGCTGTGGCGCTGAAGTTGCCTGTGAATGTGGAGTTGGTGGCATGTGAAACCCGCATGTGGAGCATTCGTTTGTGTGGGATGCTGACCAAGCTTCATTTCGGTCCTAGGCACACAAAGAGCACTAAGCATAGAGTGTGAAAACTGAGTTTCCTTGAGAGCTGCTTGGAAGCCTGATGGTGTGTGAAGTTAGTGAGCCAAATGGAGTTGTTCTCCCACAAGAACCACTCGGCTGATCCTTCTTCAATATGCCCTTCACCAACATGCAGTGTTTCCTTGATTGAATTAGCTCTCACACCAATATTTGCGTCTAGAGCCTTTGCATTGAGGGCTATCTGAAAACGGCTGTGGCGCTGAAGTTGCCTGTGAATGTGGAGTTGGTGGCACGTGAAACCCGCATGTGGAGCATTCGTTTGTGTGGGATGCTCTACCAGGTTCATTTCAGTCCTAGCCATACAAAGGGCACTAAGCATAGAGTGTGAAAATTGAGTTTCCTTGAGAGCTGCTTGGAAGCCTGATGGTTGTTGGGAACACCCTCGTCGCCACGTACCCCGAGCCGAGCGGAGGGACTAGGGTTGCAACGCAGACAACGCAGAGAGACAAGACAAGGCAACACGCAGTACACCGAATGCCGGTCGATGACAGAATGATCTTTATTGCAACTCCAGACTTTCTTTTATACTCTGCTTAGCTCCTCCCAGTAGTGGCCACCCTAAATCCCTTCAGTTCCTCCCAGTAGTGGCAACCCTAAATCCCTTCAGTTCCTCCCAGTGTTTATCCAATCCTCTCGTGGCCACCCTAAATCCCTTGAGTTTTATCCAATCCCCTGGCAGATAACTTGACAAATAGGAAGCAGGAACTTGCGGTTAAGCCAGTGGCTATATGTATCAGGCCAAAATTACCAATCCTGTTATGCTCTGAGAAACAAGCTAAGCTGTGGAGTTAATCCTTGGGAGACCGGGGCCTGCATGTCCCCCTTTTTTTGTTTTTTTTTTTTTTAATGGACGCCTGTCTTAGGTTGTCCAGCAGTCAGTTGACGCCTTACCCGTCATGGGGAGCCCCACCTGGGGAATCCCTGTCTTAGGTTGGTCATCAGCGCTGCCAGATCTTACCCGTCTCTGGCTGCCCATCACACCATGTTCAGCCAAACTTGAGCGCTAGGATTTTCCACAGCTAAAACCATCATGGTTTGTCAAATAATGACCTGCTCCCAGGCTTGTTGCCTGCATAGGCGGCAAAGAAGACTAAACAGTACTGCAATCATGGCTATGACCATCAGCCTCATGGCCAAGATTCCGCTTTGTTCCTAAAACATCCATGCTGCCAGTTAAATGCCATTCAACAGGGGTAACACATATATGATGGTAAATCGGGGAGCAGCTGGAGATCTGCGTTTCCCATGGGCAGGATATCAGGAAGTTGCACCACTGTTGTCAGGGTCTCCTATCCTGCAAGAACATCATTAGGAGTGGGATCATGTTGAGTTGGAGCCAAGGAGATTTGTCGTGTAAGTCTCTCGGGAACCCATCTAGGTGTTTCTTCATCCTGGGGAAAAACACAAACAGAGCCTCGCCCCCACGTTAGTACTGGATCTGGTCCTCGCCATTTATTTGTGGCCAGATCTTTCCATTTTACTTGGCCTTTATTCTCATTAGCAGGGCGAAGCCAATGGCGCTCTGTAGGAGCTACATAAAAGGCGAATGAAAGATGAGCATTCCCCAGTTATCTTTAAACTGACTTCACAGACACACAGGAGTTGAAGGGTCAGCTGAGCAAGCTGAACTTTCCAGGGCACGTTCGACAATGGCTTGACCCTGAGGATTATAAGGAATGCCTGTTTTGTGAGTTATATTAAAATATAGGCAAAGGCCTGTAAACAATGGGCTTCTTTTAATTTCTCTCAAGCTGTTCCTTTACCAATTCAATTGCAGCCTCTAATTTTTAACCCTGTCACAGACTGGTTGGGGGTCACCTTGAAGATGTCTGCCCAAACCTTTTCCAGGAAAGTATCTCTGTCTATTAAGCATATTTGGCACAGGCTGAGAGGTCAATACAACATTCATGGCACTCAACAAATCTCGTCCCCACAGATTGATAGGAATATGTGGTAAGACATACGGCTGGAAAACTCCTGAATGCCCTTCTTGATCCTTCCACCTTAACAACCTGGCACTTTTCTGTGGCTGAGAAGTTCCTATCCCTTGGAGAACGGTTGGGGTGGCCTCTAATGGCCAGGAACTTGGCCACTGTGCCTGGGATATAACTGTACTATCAGCTCCGGTATCAAGTAAACCTGTGAATTTTCTCCCTTCTATCTCTAACTGTAAGGTGGGTCGGGTTTGCATGTCGGAGACCCAACATGCCAAGGGGCCAGAATGTCCAAATCCTCCTTGTCTATCTCTCTTAAGAATGGGGTTGTCAGTTGGAACCTTGGGGATCAAGATCAGCTGGGCAAATCTAGCTCCTGGTGGAATGATTATAGTGCCTTTGGCTGATTCTGCCATGACTTCTATTTCTGCTGGAGTATCCTCATCTATCACTCCTGGGAGTACTCTGATTCCATGCATAGTAGCACTACTTCTTCCTAGGATCAGGCCCAAGGTATTCTTAGGTAAGGGGCCCCTGACTCCTGTTTTTATCCGTTGGGGTCCCAGGAGCGGGGTCAATACCTCTCCAGAGATGGCACAGAGGTCCAGTCCTGCGCTACCTGGTGTTGCTCTGAGGAGGGTTGAAATGTCGGTGCTCCTCGCCGTGGGAGAGGTACTCTGGAAGGAGTCTGCGCTGTTCCGGAAGTTACAGGTGTCTGCTGGGCTCCGTACACCTGAGGTTGGGGGGCCCGGAGCGGGCCCCTGACCCCGTTTCCCGATAGGGGATTGCCTTGGGCATCATATCTGGACCTACAATCACTGCTCCAATGATAGCCTTTATGGCATCTTGGACAAAGATCTGGGGCCTGCAAGGATTGTGGGGGTGATCTTCCTTGTCGCAGAATTTTGGGGCACTGTTTTTTAAAATGTCCAGGCTGTCCACATCTGAAACAGGTTTTGGGAGGCGCCCTAGGGTGGGGCTGAGGGTGTTGAACAGCGGCTGCTATCACTTGCCCAAGGGCATGGGTGGAGTCAATATGTCTGCAAATTTTGAGATAATCATGCAGGGACTTATCTCTGTGGAACCTGAGAGCATCCTGACAATATTTATTAGCATTCTCAAAGGCTATATGCTTAATTACTGGCATTGCTGGTTCCACATTACCAAAGATCTTACTAGCAACCTGCATAATACGGTCCACAAATTCTTGAAAAGGTTCTGTAGGGCCTTGCAAGACCTTGGAAAGCTGGTCTCCTGTATTAGCATTAGGCAAGGCCTTCCAGGCTCCAAGGGCTGCATTTGCTATCTGAGCATAAACTCCTAGGTCATAATTAACTTGTTGTTGGATGCCCTCAAAAGGTCCAGTGCCAGTAAGCATTTCAAGGCTTCTATCTGCATGTCCCCCAGCCGCGTTCTGCTCAGCAAAAAATCTGCACCTATCTTGAAAATCCCCTTTCCATAGGAGAAAGTCACCACCATCGAGAGCAGAGCGGCACAATTGCATCCAATCACTAGGAGTAAGATTCAAACTCAAAAAGGATTCTATGAGTGCAAGAGTAAAGGGTGCCTGGGCACCATAATCTTTAACAGCCTGCTTTACATTTTTGAGGTCTTTAAATTGAAGGGGCTGATGCTCCCGGCGAGGGGGACCCCCTCGAACTGGGACCTCTATTACAGGGAAGCATCGAACCCCACCCACAGGCTGATCAGTGAGACCGTCACTCCATGGCCGCGTGGGGTAATTATTGGGTGAATGGCCTGCGGTTTCCTCCTCAGGAGGAGCGGTAGGGGTCACAAAATTAGGGGCATATGGTGGTGGTCTTGAACTGGACAATTTGCCAGAGGAACGTGCACCTATTCCTGCTTTCTTTAACTTTCTTTTAATGTCCCTAATTTCCCGCTTTAAGAAAACCTTCTCTTTATCCTTAATTTTCCGCTTTAAGAGAACTTCCCACCCCTGGATTGCTTCAAAAGTAGTCTGTACTTCTCTTAACTGTCTCTCAACTTTCACTTTATCAGTAAATAATGAATCACGGACTAAGCGCCACAAAGAAAAGTTAACAATGGGGAAATTATCTGGGTCTTTTTGTAAACAGGATTGTAAATTGGCCTTAACCTGTTCCCAATCGGGAATATTGAAGTTGCCTGAAACAATAAACCAAGGACTGCTAGATTGAATGGCTTTAACAAAATTTCTAATCATTTTAAATTTAACTGGCATCCCCAGTTGACGTAGAAGTTCTTCAAGCTCGGTGGCCAATTTATCCCGTGAGAAGGCAGAACCCATTTTATCGTCCTTTTCAACAGATAAACTAAACACCAAGACCTCACTATACTTCAAAATAAATCTAAAACCTGACTATACTTCTAAATTAATCGAAAACTTACAAAATAAATCCAAAACCTAGTTATATTTCAAAATAAGTCTAACCTAACTATATTTCAAAATAAGACTAAAACCTGACTCTATTTCAAAATGAAACTCCCTCTCCTACCAGTTTAGGAGAGACTTACAATACGTCCCACTTACCTGAATCAGCTGGCCAGACTCTTGGGACGACCCTTCGTCGTATCCTCTCTTTCTCAATCTCGGTGGGAACCTCCAGATGTTGGGAACACCCTCGTCGCCACGTACCCCGAGCCGAGCGGAGGGACTAGGGTTGCAACGCAGACAACGCAGAGAGACAAGACAAGGCAACACGCAGTACACCGAATGCCGGTCGATGACAGAATGATCTTTATTGCAACTCCAGACTTTCTTTTATACTCTGCTTAGCTCCTCCCAGTAGTGGCCACCCTAAATCCCTTCAGTTCCTCCCAGTAGTGGCAACCCTAAATCCCTTCAGATGGTGTGTGAAGTTAGTGAGCCAAATGGAGTTGTTCTCCCACAAGAACCACTCGGCTGATCCTTGTTCAATATGCCCTTCACCAACATGCAGTGTTTCCTTGATTGAATTAGCTCTCACACCAATATTTGCGTCTAGAGCCTTTGCATTGAGGGCTATCTGAAAACGGCTGTGGCGCTGAAGTTGCCTGTGAATGTGGAGTTGGTGGCATGTGAAACCCGCATGTGGAGCATTCGTTTGTGTGGGATGCTCTACCAGGTTCATTCCTAGATAATGCACTCAAAGGGCACTAAGCATAGAGTGTGAAAACTGAGTTTCCTTGAGAGCTGCTTGGAAGCCTGATGGTGTGTGAAGTTAGTGAGCCAAATGGAGTTGTTCTCCCACAAGAACCACTCGGCTGATCCTTCTTCAATATGCCCTTCACCAACATGCAGTGTTTCCTTGATTGAATTAGCTCTCACACCAATATTTGCGTCTAGAGCCTTTGCATTGAGGGCTATCTGAAAACGGCTGTGGCGCTGAAGTTGCCTGTGAATGTGGAGTTGGTGGCATGTGAAACCCGCATGTGGAGCATTCGTTTATGTGGGATGCTGACCAAGCTTCATTTCGGTCCTAGGCACACAAAGAGCACTAAGCATAGAGTGTGAAAACTGAGTTTCCTTGAGAGCTGCTTGGAAGCCTGATGGTGTGTGAAGTTAGTGAGCCAAATGGAGTTGTTCTCCCACAAGAACCACTCGGCTGATCCTTCTTCAATATGCCCTTCACCAACATGCAGTGTTTCCTTGATTGAATTAGCTCTCACACCAATATTTGCGTCTAGAGCCTTTGCATTGAGGGCTATCTGAAAACGGCTGTGGCGCTGAAGTTGCCTGTGAATGTGGAGTTGCTGGCATGTGAAACCCGCATGTGGAGCATTCGTTTGTGTGGGATGCTCTACCAGGTTCATTCCTAGATAATGCACTCAAAGGGCACTAAGCATAGAGTGTGAAAACTGAGTTTCCTTGAGAGCTGCTTGGAAGCCTGATGGTGTGTGAAGTTAGTGAGCCAAATGGAGTTGTTCTGCCACAAGAACCACTCGGCTGATCCTTCTTCAATATGCCCTTCACCAACATGCAGTGTTTCCTTGATTGAATTAGCTCTCACACCAATATTTGCGTCTAGAGCCTTTGCATTGAGGGATATCTGAAAACGGCTGTGGCGCTGAAGTTGCCTGTGAATGTGGAGTTGGTGGCATGTGAAACCCGCATGTGGAGCATTCGTTTGTGTGGGATGCTGACCAAGCTTCATTTCGGTCCTAGGCACACTAAGAACACTAAGCATAGAGTGTGAAAACTGAGTTTCCTTGAGAGCTGCTTGGAAGCCTGATGGTGTGTGAAGTTAGTGAGCCAAATGGAGTTGTTCTCCCACAAGAACCACTCGGCTGATCCTTCTTCAATATGCCCTTCACCAACATGCAGTGTTTCCTTGATTGAATTAGCTCTCACACCAATATTTGCGTCTAGAGCCTTTGCATTGAGGGCTATCTGAAAACGGCTGTGGCGCTGAAGTTGCCTGTGAATGTGGAGTTGGTGGCATGTGAAACCCGCATGTGGAGCATTCGTTTGTGTGTATGCTCTACCAGGTTCATTCCTAGATAATGCACTCAAAGGGCACTAAGCATAGAGTGTGAAAACTGAGTTTCCTTGAGAGCTGCTTGGAAGCCTGATGGTGTGTGAAGTTAGTGAGCCAAATGGAGTTGTTCTCCCACAAGAACCACTCGGCTGATCCTTCTTCAATATGCCCTTCACCAACATGCAGTGTTTCCTTGATTGAATTAGCTCTCACACCAATATTTGCGTCTAGAGCCTTTGCATTGAGGGCTATCTGAAAACGGCTGTGGCGCTGAAGTTGCCTGTGAATGTGGAGTTGGTGGCATGTGAAACCCGCATGTGGAGCATTCGTTTGTGTGGGATGCTGACCAAGCTTCATTTCGGTCCTAGGCACACTAAGAGCACTAAGCATAGAGTGTGAAAACTGAGTTTCCTTGAGAGCTGCTTGGAAGCCTGATGGTGTGTGAAGTTAGTGAGCCAAATGGAGTTGTTCTCCCACAAGAACCACTCGGCTGATCCTTCTTCAATATGCCCTTCACCAACATGCAGTGTTTCCTTGATTGAATTAGCTCTCACACCAATATTTGCGTCTAGAGCCTTTGCATTGAGGGCTATCTGAAAACGGCTGTGGCGCTGAAGTTGCCTGTGAATGTGGAGTTGGTGGCATGTGAAACCCGCATGTGGAGCATTCGTTTGTGTGGGATGCTGACAAAGCTTCATTTCGGTCCTAGGCACACAAAGAGCAGTAAGCATAAAGTGTGAAAACTGAGTTTCCTTGAGAGCTGCTTGGAAGCCTGATGGTGTGTGAAGTTAGTGAGCCAAATGGAGTTGTTCTCCCACAAGAACCACTCGGCTGATCCTTCTTCAATATGCCCTTCACCAACATGCAGTGTTTCCTTGATTGAATTAGCTCTCACACCAATATTTGCGTCTAGATCCTTTGCATTGAGGGCTATCTGAAAACGGCTGTGGCGCTGAAGTTGCCTGTGAATGTGGAGTTGGTGGCATGTGAAACCCGCATGTGGAGCATTCGTTTGTGTGGGATGCTGACCAAGCTTCATTTCAGTCCTAGGCACACAAAGGGCACTAAGCATAGAGTGTGAAAACTGAGTTTCCTTGAGAGCTGCTTGGAAGCCTGATGGTGTGTGAAGTTAGTGAGCCAAATGGAGTTGTTCTCCCACAAGAACCACTCGGCTGATCCTTCTTCAATATGCCCTTCACCAACATGCAGTGTTTCCTTGATTGAATTAGCTCTCACACCAATATTTGCGTCTAGAGCCTTTGCATTGAGGGCTATCTGAAAACGGCTGTGGCGCTGAAGTTGCCTGTGAATGTGGGGTTGGTGGCATGTGAAACCCGCATGTGGAGCATTCGTTTGTGTGGGATGCTCTACCAGGTTCATTTCAGTCCTAGCCATACAAAGGGCACTAAGCATAGAGTGTGAAAACTGAGTTTCCTTGAGAGCTGCTTGGAAGCCTGATGGTGTGTGAAGTTAGTGAGCCAAATGGAGTTGTTGTCCCACAAGAACCACTCGGCTGATCCTTGTTCAATATGCCCTTCACCAACATGCAGTGTTTCCTTGATTGAATTAGCTCTCACACCAATATTTGCGTCTAGAGCCTTTGCATTGAGGGCTATCTGAAAACGGCTGTGGCGCTGAAGTTGCCTGTGAATGTGGAGTTGGTGGCATGTGAAACCCGCATGTGGAGCATTCGTTTGTGTGGGATGCTCTACCAGGTTCATTCCTAGATAATGCATTCAAAGGGCACTAAACATAGAGTGTGAAAACTGAGTTTCCTTGAGAGCTGCTTGGAAGCCTGATGGTGTGTGAAGTTAGTGAGCCAAATGGAGTTGTTCTCCCACAAGAACCACTCAGCTGATCCTTCTTCAATATGCCCTTCACCAACATGCAGTGTTTCCTTGATTGAATTAGCTCTCACACCAATATTTGCGTCTAGAACCTTTGCATTGAGGGCTATCTGAAAACGGCTGTGGCGCTGAAGTTGCCTGTGAATGTGGGGTTGGTGGCATGTGAAACCCGCATGTGGAGCATTCGTTTATGTGGGATATTGACCAAGCTTCATTTCGGTCCTAGGCACACAAAGAGCAGTAAGCATAGAGTGTGAAAACTGAGTTTCTTTGAGAGCTGCTTGGAAGCCTGATGGTGTGTGAAGTTAGTGAGCCAAATGGAGTTGTTCTCCCACAAGAACCACTCGGCTGATCCTTCTTCAATATGCCCTTCACCAACATGCAGTGTTTCCTTGATTGAATTAGCTCTCACACCAATATTTGCGTCTAGAGCCTTTGCTTTGAGGGCTATCTGAAAACGGCTGTGGCGCTGATGTTGCCTGTGAATGTGGAGTTGGTGGCATGTGAAACCCGCATGTGGAGCATTCGTTTGTGTGGGATGCTCTACCAGGTTCATTCCTAGATAATGCACTCAAAGGGCACTAAGCATAGAGTGTGAAAACTGAGTTTCCTTGAGAGCTGCTTGGAAGCCTGATGGTGTGTGAAGTTAGTGAGCCAAATGGAGTTGTTCTCCCACAAGAACCACTCGTCTGATTCTTCTTCAATATGCCCTTCACCAACATGCAGTGTTTCCTTGATTGAATTAGCTCTCACACCAATATTTGCGTCTAGAGCCTTTGCATTGAGGGCTATCTGAAAACGGCTGTGGCGCTGAAGTTGCCTGTGAATGTGGAGTTGGTGGCATGTGAAACCCGCATGTGGAGCATTCGTTTGTGTGGGATGCTCTACCAGGTTCATTCCTAGATAATGCATTCAAAGGACACTAAACATAGAGTGTGAAAACTGAGTTTCCTTGAGAGCTGCTTGGAAGCCTGATGGTGTGTGAAGTTAGTGAGCCAAATGGAGTTGTTCTCCCACAAGAACCACTCGGCTGATCCTTCTTCAATATGCCCTTCACCAACATGCAGTGTTTCCTTGATTGAATTAGCTCTCACACCAATATTTGCGTCTAGAGCCTTTGCTTTGAGGGCTATCTGAAAACGGCTGTGGCGCTGATGTTGCCTGTGAATGTGGAGTTGGTGGCATGTGAAACCCGCATGTGGAGCATTCGTTTGTGTGGGATGCTCTACCAGGTTCATTCCTAGATAATGCACTCAAAGGGCACTAAGCATAGAGTGTGAAAACTGAGTTTCCTTGAGAGCTGCTTGGAAGCCTGATGGTGTGTGAAGTTAGTGAGCCAAATGGAGTTGTTCTCCCACAAGAACCACTCGTCTGATTCTTCTTCAATATGCCCTTCACCAACATGCAGTGTTTCCTTGATTGAATTAGCTCTCACACCAATATTTGCCTCTAGAGCCTTTGCATTGAGGGCTATCTGAAAACGGCTGTGGCGCTGAAGTTGCCTGTGAATGTGGAGTTGGTGGCATGTGAAACCCGCATGTGGAGCATTCGTTTCTGTGGGATGCTGACCAAGCTTCACTTCAGTCCTAGGCACACAAAGAGCACTAAGCATACAGTGTGAAAACTGAGTTTCCTTGAGAGCTGCTTGGAAGCCTGATGGTTTGTGAAGTTAGTGGGCCAAATGGAGTTGTTCTCCCACAAGAACCACTCGGCTGATCCTTCTTCAATATGCCCTTCACCAACATGCAGTGTTTCCTTGATTGAATTAGCTCGCACACCAATATTTGCGTCTAGAGCCTTTGCATTGAGGGCTATCTGAAAACGGCTGTGGCGCTGAAGTTGCCTGTGAATGTGGAGTTGGTGGCATGTGAAACCCGCATGTGGAGCATTCGTTTGTGTGGGATGCTGACCAAGATTCATTTCAGTCCTAGGCACACAAAGGGCACTAAGCATAGAGTGTGAAAACTGAGTTTCCTTGAGAGCTGCTTGGAAGCCTGATGGTGTGTGAAGTTAGTGAGCCAAATGGAGTTGTTCTCCCACAAGAACCACTCGGCTGATCCTTCTTCAATATGCCCTTCACCAACATGCAGTGTTTCCTTGATTGAATTAGCTCTCACACCAATATTTGCGTCTAGAGCCTTTGCATTGAGGGCTATCTGAAAACGGCTGTGGCGCTGAAGTTGCCTGTGAATGTGGAGTTGGTGGCATGTGAAACCCGCATGTGGAGCATTCGTTTGTGTGGGATGCTCTACCAGGTTCATTCCTAGATAATGCACTCAAAGGGCACTAAGCATAGAGTGTGAAAACTGAGTTTCCTTGAGAGCTGCTTGGAAGCCTGATGGTGTGTGAAGTTAGTGAGCCAAATGGAGTTGTTCTGCCACAAGAACCACTCGGCTGATCCTTCTTCAATATGCCCTTCACCAACATGCAGTGTTTCCTTGATTGAATTAGCTCTCACACCAATATTTGCGTCTAGAGCCTTTGCATTGAGGGCTATCTGAAAACGGCTGTGGCGCTGAAGTTGCCTGTGAATGTGGAGTTGGTGGCATGTGAAACCCGCATGTGGAGCATTCGTTTGTGTGGGATGCTCTACCAGGTTCATTCCTAGATAATGCATTCAAAGGGCACTAAACATAGAGTGTGAAAACTGAGTTTCCTTGAGAGCTGCTTGGAAGCCTGATGGTGTGTGAAGTTAGTGAGCCAAATGGAGTTGTTCTCCCACAAGAACCACTCGGCTGATCCTTCTTCAATATGCCCTTCACCAACATGCAGTGTTTCCTTGATTGAATTAGCTCTCACACCAATATTTGCGTCTAGAGCCTTTGCATTGAGGGCTATCTGAAAACGGCTGTGGCGCTGAAGTTGCCTGTGAATGTGGAGTTGGTGGCATGTGAAACCCGCATGTGGAGCATTCGTTTGTGTGGGATGCTGACCAAGCTTCATTTCGGTCCTAGGCACACAAAGAGCACTAAGCATAGAGTGTGAAAACTGAGTTTCCTTGAGAGCTGCTTGGAAGCCTGATGGTGTGTGAAGTTAGTGAGCCAAATGGAGTTGTTCTCCCACAAGAACCACTCGGCTGATCCTTCTTCAATATGCCCTTCACCAACATGCAGTGTTTCCTTGATTGAATTAGCTCTCACACCAATATTTGCGTCTAGAGCCTTTGCATTGAGGGCTATCTGAAAACGGCTGTGGCGCTGAAGTTGCCTGTGAATGTGGAGTTGGTGGCACGTGAAACCCGCATGTGGAGCATTCGTTTGTGTGGGATGCTCTACCAGGTTCATTTCAGTCCTAGCCATACAAAGGGCACTAAGCATAGAGTGTGAAAATTGAGTTTCCTTGAGAGCTGCTTGGAAGCCTGATGGTTGTTGGGAACACCCTCGTCGCCACGTACCCCGAGCCGAGCGGAGGGACTAGGGTTGCAACGCAGACAACGCAGAGAGACAAGACAAGGCAACACGCAGTACACCGAATGCCGGTCGATGACAGAATGATCTTTATTGCAACTCCAGACTTTCTTTTATACTCTGCTTAGCTCCTCCCAGTAGTGGCCACCCTAAATCCCTTCAGTTCCTCCCAGTAGTGGCAACCCTAAATCCCTTCAGTTCCTCCCAGTGTTTATCCAATCCTCTCGTGGCCACCCTAAATCCCTTGAGTTTTATCCAATCCCCTGGCAGATAACTTGACAAATAGGAAGCAGGAACTTGCGGTTAAGCCAGTGGCTATATGTATCAGGCCAAAATTACCAATCCTGTTATGCTCTGAGAAACAAGCTAAGCTGTGGAGTTAATCCTTGGGAGACCGGGGCCTGCATGTCCCCCTTTTTTTGTTTTTTTTTTTTTAATGGACGCCTGTCTTAGGTTGTCCAGCAGTCAGTTGACGCCTTACCCGTCATGGGGAGCCCCACCTGGGGAATCCCTGTCTTAGGTTGGTCATCAGCGCTGCCAGATCTTACCCGTCTCTGGCTGCCCATCACACCATGTTCAGCCAAACTTGAGCGCTAGGATTTTCCACAGCTAAAACCATCATGGTTTGTCAAATAATGACCTGCTCCCAGGCTTGTTGCCTGCATAGGCGGCAAAGAAGACTAAACAGTACTGCAATCATGGCTATGACCATCAGCCTCATGGCCAAGATTCCGCTTTGTTCCTAAAACATCCATGCTGCCAGTTAAATGCCATTCAACAGGGGTAACACATATATGATGGTAAATCGGGGAGCAGCTGGAGATCTGCGTTTCCCATGGGCAGGATATCAGGAAGTTGCACCACTGTTGTCAGGGTCTCCTATCCTGCAAGAACATCATTAGGAGTGGGATCATGTTGAGTTGGAGCCAAGGAGATTTGTCGTGTAAGTCTCTCGGGAACCCATCTAGGTGTTTCTTCATCCTGGGGAAAAACACAAACAGAGCCTCGCCCCCACGTTAGTACTGGATCTGGTCCTCGCCATTTATTTGTGGCCAGATCTTTCCATTTTACTTGGCCTTTATTCTCATTAGCAGGGCGAAGCCAATGGCGCTCTGTAGGAGCTACATAAAAGGCGAATGAAAGATGAGCATTCCCCAGTTATCTTTAAACTGACTTCACAGACACACAGGAGTTGAAGGGTCAGCTGAGCAAGCTGAACTTTCCAGGGCACGTTCGACAATGGCTTGACCCTGAGGATTATAAGGAATGCCTGTTTTGTGAGTTATATTAAAATATAGGCAAAGGCCTGTAAACAATGGGCTTCTTTTAATTTCTCTCAAGCTGTTCCTTTACCAATTCAATTGCAGCCTCTAATTTTTAACCCTGTCACAGACTGGTTGGGGTCACCTTGAAGATGTCTGCCCAAACCTTTTCCAGGAAAGTATCTCTGTCTATTAAGCATATTTGGCACAGGCTGAGAGGTCAATACAACATTCATGGCACTCAACAAATCTCGTCCCCACAGATTGATAGGAATATGTGGTAAGACATACGGCTGGAAAACTCCTGAATGCCCTTCTTGATCCTTCCACCTTAACAACCTGGCACTTTTCTGTGGCTGAGAAGTTCCTATCCCTTGGAGAACGGTTGGGGTGGCCTCTAATGGCCAGGAACTTGGCCACTGTGCCTGGGATATAACTGTACTATCAGCTCCGGTATCAAGTAAACCTGTGAATTTTCTCCCTTCTATCTCTAACTGTAAGGTGGGTCGGGTTTGCATGTCGGAGACCCAACATGCCAAGGGGCCAGAATGTCCAAATCCTCCTTGTCTATCTCTCTTAAGAATGGGGTTGTCAGTTGGAACCTTGGGGATCAAGATCAGCTGGGCAAATCTAGCTCCTGGTGGAATGATTATAGTGCCTTTGGCTGATTCTGCCATGACTTCTATTTCTGCTGGAGTATCCTCATCTATCACTCCTGGGAGTACTCTGATTCCATGCATAGTAGCACTACTTCTATCCTAGGATCAGGCCCAAGGTATTCTTAGGTAAGGGGCCCCTGACTCCTGTTTTTATCCGTTGGGGTCCCAGGAGCGGGGTCAATACCTCTCCAGAGATGGCACAGAGGTCCAGTCCTGCGCTACCTGGTGTTGCTCTGAGGAGGGTTGAAATGTCGGTGCTCCTCGCCGTGGGAGAGGTACTCTGGAAGGAGTCTGCGCTGTTCCGGAAGTTACAGGTGTCTGCTGGGCTCCGTACACCTGAGGTTGGGGGGCCCGGAGCGGGCCCCTGACCCCGTTTCCCGATAGGGGATTGCCTTGGGCATCATATCTGGACCTACAATCACTGCTCCAATGATAGCCTTTATGGCATCTTGGACAAAGATCTGGGGCCTGCAAGGATTGTGGGGGTGATCTTCCTTGTCGCAGAATTTTGGGGCACTGTTTTTTAAAATGTCCAGGCTGTCCACATCTGAAACAGGTTTTGGGAGGCGCCCTAGGGTGGGGCTGAGGGTGTTGAACAGCGGCTGCTATCACTTGCCCAAGGGCATGGGTGGAGTCAATATGTCTGCAAATTTTGAGATAATCATGCAGGGACTTATCTCTGTGGAACCTGAGAGCATCCTGACAATATTTATTAGCATTCTCAAAGGCTATATGCTTAATTACTGGCATTGCTGGTTCCACATTACCAAAGATCTTACTAGCAACCTGCATAATACGGTCCACAAATTCTTGAAAAGGTTCTGTAGGGCCTTGCAAGACCTTGGAAAGCTGGTCTCCTGTATTAGCATTAGGCAAGGCCTTCCAGGCTCCAAGGGCTGCATTTGCTATCTGAGCATAAACTCCTAGGTCATAATTAACTTGTTGTTGGATGCCCTCAAAAGGTCCAGTGCCAGTAAGCATTTCAAGGCTTCTATCTGCATGTCCCCCAGCCGCGTTCTGCTCAGCAAAAAATCTGCACCTATCTTGAAAATCCCCTTTCCATAGGAGAAAGTCACCACCATCGAGAGCAGAGCGGCACAATTGCATCCAATCACTAGGAGTAAGATTCAAACTCAAAAAGGATTCTATGAGTGCAAGAGTAAAGGGTGCCTGGGCACCATAATCTTTAACAGCCTGCTTTACATTTTTGAGGTCTTTAAATTGAAGGGGCTGATGCTCCCGGCGAGGGGGACCCCCTCGAACTGGGACCTCTATTACAGGGAAGCATCGAACCCCACCCACAGGCTGATCAGTGAGACCGTCACTCCATGGCCGCGTGGGGTAATTATTGGGTGAATGGCCTGCGGTTTCCTCCTCAGGAGGAGCGGTAGGGGTCACAAAATTAGGGGCATATGGTGGTGGTCTTGAACTGGACAATTTGCCAGAGGAACGTGCACCTATTCCTGCTTTCTTTAACTTTCTTTTAATGTCCCTAATTTCCCGCTTTAAGAAAACCTTCTCTTTATCCTTAATTTTCCGCTTTAAGAGAACTTCCCACCCCTGGATTGCTTCAAAAGTAGTCTGTACTTCTCTTAACTGTCTCTCAACTTTCACTTTATCAGTAAATAATGAATCACGGACTAAGCGCCACAAAGAAAAGTTAACAATGGGGAAATTATCTGGGTCTTTTTGTAAACAGGATTGTAAATTGGCCTTAACCTGTTCCCAATCGGGAATATTGAAGTTGCCTGAAACAATAAACCAAGGACTGCTAGATTGAATGGCTTTAACAAAATTTCTAATCATTTTAAATTTAACTGGCATCCCCAGTTGACGTAGAAGTTCTTCAAGCTCGGTGGCCAATTTATCCCGTGAGAAGGCAGAACCCATTTTATCGTCCTTTTCAACAGATAAACTAAACACCAAGACCTCACTATACTTCAAAATAAATCTAAAACCTGACTATACTTCTAAATTAATCGAAAACTTACAAAATAAATCCAAAACCTAGTTATATTTCAAAATAAGTCTAACCTAACTATATTTCAAAATAAGACTAAAACCTGACTCTATTTCAAAATGAAACTCCCTCTCCTACCAGTTTAGGAGAGACTTACAATACGTCCCACTTACCTGAATCAGCTGGCCAGACTCTTGGGACGACCCTTCGTCGTATCCTCTCTTTCTCAATCTCGGTGGGAACCTCCAGATGTTGGGAACACCCTCGTCGCCACGTACCCCGAGCCGAGCGGAGGGACTAGGGTTGCAACGCAGACAACGCAGAGAGACAAGACAAGGCAACACGCAGTACACCGAATGCCGGTCGATGACAGAATGATCTTTATTGCAACTCCAGACTTTCTTTTATACTCTGCTTAGCTCCTCCCAGTAGTGGCCACCCTAAATCCCTTCAGTTCCTCCCAGTAGTGGCAACCATAAATCCCTTCAGATGGTGTGTGAAGTTAGTGAGCCAAATGGAGTTGTTCTCCCACAAGAACCACTCGGCTGATCCTTCTTCAATATGCCCTTCACCAACATGCAGTGTTTCCTTGATTGAATTAGCTCTCACACCAATATTTGCGTCTAGAGCCTTTGCATTGAGGGCTATCTGAAAACGGCTGTGGCGCTGAAGTTGCCTGTGAATGTGGAGTTGGTGGCATGTGAAACCCGCATGTGGAGCATTCGTTTGTGTGGGATGCTCTACCAGGTTCATTCCTAGATAATGCACTCAAAGGGCACTAAGCATAGAGTGTGAAAACTGAGTTTCCTTGAGAGCTGCTTGGAAGCCTGATGGTGTGTGAAGTTAGTGAGCCAAATGGAGTTGTTCTGCCACAAGAACCACTCGGCTGATCCTTCTTCAATATGCCCTTCACCAACATGCAGTGTTTCCTTGATTGAATTAGCTCTCACACCAATATTTGCGTCTAGAGCCTTTGCATTGAGGGCTATCTGAAAACGGCTGTGGCGCTGAAGTTGCCTGTGAATGTGGAGTTGGTGGCATGTGAAACCCGCATGTGGAGCATTCGTTTATGTGGGATGCTGACCAAGCTTCATTTCGGTCCTAGGCACACAAAGAGCACTAAGCATAGAGTGTGAAAACTGAGTTTCCTTGAGAGCTGCTTGGAAGCCTGATGGTGTGTGAAGTTAGTGAGCCAAATGGAGTTGTTCTCCCACAAGAACCACTCGGCTGATCCTTCTTCAATATGCCCTTCACCAACATGCAGTGTTTCCTTGATTGAATTAGCTCTCACACCAATATTTGCGTCTAGAGCCTTTGCATTGAGGGATATCTGAAAACGGCTGTGGCGCTGAAGTTGCCTGTGAATGTGGAGTTGGTGGCATGTGAAACCCGCATGTGGAGCATTCGTTTGTGTGGGATGCTGACCAAGCTTCATTTCGGTCCTAGGCACACTAAGAGCACTAAGCATAGAGTGTGAAAACTGAGTTTCCTTGAGAGCTGCTTGGAAGCCTGATGGTGTGTGAAGTTAGTGAGCCAAATGGAGTTGTTCTCCCACAAGAACCACTCGGCTGATCCTTCTTCAATATGCCCTTCACCAACATGCAGTGTTTCCTTGATTGAATTAGCTCTCACACCAATATTTGCGTCTAGAGCCTTTGCATTGAGGGCTATCTGAAAACGGCTGTGGCGCTGAAGTTGCCTGTGAATGTGGAGTTGGTGGCATGTGAAACCCGCATGTGGAGCATTCGTTTGTGTGTATGCTCTACCAGGTTCATTCCTAGATAATGCACTCAAAGGGCACTAAGCATAGAGTGTGAAAACTGAGTTTCCTTGAGAGCTGCTTGGAAGCCTGATGGTGTGTGAAGTTAGTGAGCCAAATGGAGTTGTTCTGCCACAAGAACCACTCGGCTGATCCTTCTTCAATATGCCCTTCACCAACATGCAGTGTTTCCTTGATTGAATTAGCTCTCACACCAATATTTGCGTCTAGAGCCTTTGCATTGAGGGATATCTGAAAACGGCTGTGGCGCTGAAGTTGCCTGTGAATGTGGAGTTGGTGGCATGTGAAACCCGCATGTGGAGCATTCGTTTGTGTGGGATGCTGACCAAGCTTCATTTCGGTCCTAGGCACACTAAGAGCACTAAGCATAGAGTGTGAAAACTCAGTTTCCTTGAGAGCTGCTTGGAAGCCTGATGGTGTGTGAAGTTAGTGAGCCAAATGGAGTTGTTCTCCCACAAGAACCACTCGGCTGATCCTTCTTCAATATGCCCTTCACCAACATGCAGTGTTTCCTTGATTGAATTAGCTCTCACACCAATATTTGCGTCTAGAGCCTTTGCATTGAGGGCTATCTGAAAACGGCTGTGGCGCTGAAGTTGCCTGTGAATGTGGAGTTGGTGGCATGTGAAACCCGCATGTGGAGCATTCGTTTGTGTGGGATGCTGACAAAGCTTCATTTCGGTCCTAGGCACACAAAGAGCAGTAAGCATAAAGTGTGAAAACTGAGTTTCCTTGAGAGCTGCTTGGAAGCCTGATGGTGTGTGAAGTTAGTGAGCCAAATGGAGTTGTTCTCCCACAAGAACCACTCGGCTGATCCTTCTTCAATATGCCCTTCACCAACATGCAGTGTTTCCTTGATTGAATTAGCTCTCACACCAATATTTGCGTCTAGATCCTTTGCATTGAGGGCTATCTGAAAACGGCTGTGGCGCTGAAGTTGCCTGTGAATGTGGAGTTGGTGGCATGTGAAACCCGCATGTGGAGCATTCGTTTGTGTGGGATGCTGACCAAGCTTCATTTCAGTCCTAGGCACACAAAGGGCACTAAGCATAGAGTGTGAAAACTGAGTTTCCTTGAGAGCTGCTTGGAAGCCTGATGGTGTGTGAAGTTAGTGAGCCAAATGGAGTTGTTCTCCCACAAGAACCACTCGGCTGATCCTTCTTCAATATGCCCTTCACCAACATGCAGTGTTTCCTTGATTGAATTAGCTCTCACACCAATATTTGCGTCTAGAGCCTTTGCATTGAGGGCTATCTGAAAACGGCTGTGGCGCTGAAGTTGCCTGTGAATGTGGAGTTGGTGGCATGTGAAACCCGCATGTGGAGCATTCGTTTGTGTGGGATGCTCTACCAGGTTCATTCCTAGATAATGCACTCAAAGGGCACTAAGCACAGAGTGTGAAAACTGAGTTTCCTTGAGAGCTGCTTGGAAGCCTGATGGTGTGTGAAGTTAGTGAGCCAAATGGAGTTGTTCTCCCACAAGAACCACTCGGCTGATCCTTCTTCAATATGCCCTTCACCAACATGCAGTGTTTCCTTGATTGAATTAGCTCTCACACCAAAATTTGCGTCTAAAGCCTTTGCATTGAGGGCTATCTGAAAACGGCTGTGGCGCTGAAGTTGCCTGTGAATGTGGAGTTGGTGGCATGTGAAAACCCGCATGTGGAGCATTCGTTTGTGTGGGATGCTGACCAAGCTTCATTTCGGTCCTAGGCACACAAAGAGCAGTAAGCATAGAGTGTGAAAACTGAGTTTCCTTGAGAGCTGCTTGGAAGCCTGATGGTGTGTGAAGTTAGTGAGCCAAATGGAGTTGTTCTGCCACAAGAACCACTCGGCTGATCCTTCTTCAATATGCCCTTCACCAACATGCAGTGTTTCCTTGATTGAATTAGCTCTCACACCAATATTTGCGTCTAGAGCCTTTGCATTGAGGGCTATCTGAAAACGGCTGTGGCGCTGAAGTTGCCTGTGAATGTGGAGTTGGTGGCATGTGAAACCCGCATGTGGAGCATTCGTTTGTGTGGGATGCTCTACCAGGTTCATTCCTAGATAATGCATTCAAAGGGCACTAAGCATAGAGTGTGAAAACTGAGTTTCCTTGAGAGCTGCTTGGAAGCCTGATGGTGTGTGAAGTTAGTGAGCCAAATGGAGTTGTTCTCCCACAAGAACCACTCGGCTGATCCTTCTTCAATATGCCCTTCACCAACATGCAGGGTTTCCTTGATTGAATTAGCTCTCACACCAATATTTGCGTCTAGAGCCTTTGCATTGAGGGCTATCTGAAAACGGCTGTGGCGCTGAAGTTGCCTGTGAATGTGGAGTTGGTGGCATGTGAAACCCGCATGTGGAGCATTCGTTTGTGTGGGATGCTGACCAAGCTTCATTTCGGTCCTAGGCACACAAAGAGCACTAAGCATAGAGTGTGAAAACTGAGTTTCCTTGAGAGCTGCTTGGAAGCCTGATGGTGTGTGAAGTTAGTGAGCCAAATGGAGTTGTTCTCCCACAAGAACCACTCGGCTGATCCTTCTTCAATATGCCCTTCACCAACATGCAGTGTTTCCTTGATTGAATTAGCTCTCACACCAATATTTGCGTCTAGAGCCTTTGCATTGAGGGCTATCTGAAAACGGCTGTGGCGCTGAAGTTGCCTGTGAATGTGGAGTTGGTGGCACGTGAAACCCGCATGTGGAGCATTCGTTTGTGTGGGATGCTCTACCAGGTTCATTTCAGTCCTAGCCATACAAAGGGCACTAAGCATAGAGTGTGAAAACTGAGTTTCCTTGAGAGCTGCTTGGAAGCCTGATGGTGTGTGAAGTTAGTGAGCCAAATGGAGTTGTTCTCCCACAAGAACCACTCGGCTGATCCTTCTTCAATATGCCCTTCACCAACATGCAGTGTTTCCTTGATTGAATTAGCTCTCACACCAATATTTGCGTCTAGAGCCTTTGCATTGAGGGCTATCTGAAAACGGCTGTGGCGCTGAAGTTGCCTGTGAATGTGGAGTTGGTGGCATGTGAAACCCGCATGTGGAGCATTCGTTTGTGTGGGATGCTGACAAAGCTTCATTTCGGACCTAGGCACACAAAGAGCAGTAAGCATAAAGTGTGAAAACTGAGTTTCCTTGAGAGCTGCTTGGAAGCCTGATGGTGTGTGAAGTTAGTGAGCCAAATGGAGTTGTTCTCCCACAAGAACCACTCGGCTGATCCTTCTTCAATATGCCCTTCACCAACATGCAGTGTTTCCTTGATTGAATTATCTCTCACACCAATATTTGCGTCTAGATCCTTTGCATTGAGGGCTATCTGAAAACGGCTGTGGCGCTGAAGTTGCCTGTGAATGTGGAGCTGGTGGCATGTGAAACCCGCATGTGGAGCATTCGTTTGTGTGGGATGCTGACCAAGCTTCATTTCAGTCCTAGGCACACAAAGGGCACTAAGCATAGAGTGTGAAAACTGAGTTTCCTTGAGAGCTGCTTGGAAGCCTGATGGTGTGTGAAGTTAGTGAGCCAAATGGAGTTGTTCTCCCACAAGAACCACTCGGCTGATCCTTCTTCAATATGCCCTTCACCAACATGCAGTGTTTCCTTGATTGAATTAGCTCTCACACCAATATTTGCGTCTAGAGCCTTTGCATTGAGGGCTATCTGAAAACGGCTGTGGCGCTGAAGTTGCCTGTGAATGTGGAGTTGGTGGCATGTGAAACCCGCATGTGGAGCATTCGTTTGTGTGGGATGCTCTACCAGGTTCATTTCAGTCCTAGCCATACAAAGGGCACTAAGCATAGAGTGTGAAAACTGAGTTTCCTTTAGAGCTGCTTGGAAGCCTGATCGTGTGTGAAGTTAGTGAGCCAAATGGAGTTGTTCTCCCACAAGAACCACTCGGCTGATCCTTCTTCAATATGCCCTTCACCAACATGCAGTGTTTCCTTGATTGAATTAGCTCTCACACCAATATTTGCGTCTAGATCCTTTGCATTGAGGGCTATCTGAAAACGGCTGTGGCGCTGAAGTTGCCTGTGAATGTGGAGTTGGTGGCATGTGAAACCCGCATGTGGAGCATTCGTTTGTGTGGGATGCTGACAAAGCTTCATTTCGGACCTAGGCACACAAAGAGCAGTAAGCATAAAGTGTGAAAACTGAGTTTCCTTGAGAGCTGCTTGGAAGCCTGATGGTGTGTGAAGTTAGTGAGCCAAATGGAGTTGTTCTCCCACAAGAACCACTCGGCTGATCCTTCTTCAATATGCCCTTCACCAACATGCAGTGTTTCCTTGATTGAATTATCTCTCACACCAATATTTGCGTCTAGATCCTTTGCATTGAGGGCTATCTGAAAACGGCTGTGGCGCTGAAGTTGCCTGTGAATGTGGAGCTGGTGGCATGTGAAACCCGCATGTGGAGCATTCGTTTGTGTGGGATGCTGACCAAGCTTCATTTCAGTCCTAGGCACACAAAGGGCACTAAGCATAGAGTGTGAAAACTGAGTTTCCTTGAGAGCTGCTTGGAAGCCTGATGGTGTGTGAAGTTAGTGAGCCAAATGGAGTTGTTCTCCCACAAGAACCACTCGGCTGATCCTTCTTCAATATGCCCTTCACCAACATGCAGTGTTTCCTTGATTGAATTAGCTCTCACACCAATATTTGCGTCTAGAGCCTTTGCATTGAGGGCTATCTGAAAACGGCTGTGGCGCTGAAGTTGCCTGTGAATGTGGAGTTGGTGGCATGTGAAACCCGCATGTGGAGCATTCGTTTGTGTGGGATGCTCTACCAGGTTCATTTCAGTCCTAGCCATACAAAGGGCACTAAGCATAGAGTGTGAAAACTGAGTTTCCTTTAGAGCTGCTTGGAAGCCTGATCGTGTGTGAAGTTAGTGAGCCAAATGGAGTTGTTCTCCCACAAGAACCACTCGGCTGATCCTTCTTCAATATGCCCTTCACCAACATGCAGTGTTTCCTTGATTGAATTAGCTCTCACACCAATATTTGCGTCTAGAGCCTTTGCATTGAGGGCTATCTGAAAACGGCTGTGGCGCTGAAGTTGCCTGTGAAGGTGGAGTTGGTGGCATGTGAAACCCGCATGTGGAGCATTCGTTTGTGTGGGATGCTGACCAAGCTTCATTTCGGTCCTAGGCACACAAAGAGCAGTAAGCATAAAGTGTGAAAACTGAGTTTCCTTGAGAGCTGCTTGGAAGCCTGATCGTGTGTGAAGTTAGTGAGCCAAATGGAGTTGTTCTCCCACAAGAACCACTCGGCTGATCCTTCTTCAATATGCCCTTCACCAACATGCAGTGTTTCCTTGATTGAATTAGCTCTCACACCAATATTTGCGTCTAGAGCCTTTGCATTGAGGGCTATCTGAAAACGGCTGTGGCGCTGAAGTTGCCTGTGAATGTGGAGTTGGTGGCATGTGAAACCCGCATGTGGAGCATTCGTTTGTGTGGGATGCTGACCAAGCTTCATTTCGGTCCTAGGCACACAAAGAGCACTAAGCATACAGTGTGAAAACTGAGTTTCCTTGAGAGCTGCTTCGAAGCCTGATGGTTTGTGAAGTTAGTGGGCCAAATGGAGTTGTTCTCCCACAAGAACCACTCGGCTGATCCTTCTTCAATATGCCCTTCACCAACATGCAGTGTTTCCTTGATTGAATTAGCTCGCACACCAATATTTGCGTCTAGAGCCTTTGCATTGAGGGCTATCTGAAAACGGCTGTGGCGCTGAAGTTGCCTGTGAATGTGGAGTTGGTGGCATGTGAAACCCGCATGTGGAGCATTCGTTTGTGTGGGATGCTGACCAAGATTCATTTCAGTCCTAGGCACACAAAGGGCACTAAGCATAGAGTGTGAAAACTGAGTTTCCTTGAGAGCTGCTTGGAAGCCTGATGGTGTGTGAAGTTAGTGAGCCAAATGGAGTTGTTCTCCCACAAGAACCACTCGGCTGATCCTTCTTCAATATGCCCTTCACCAACATGCAGTGTTTCCTTGATTGAATTAGCTCTCACACCAATATTTGCGTCTAGAGCCTTTGCATTGAGGGCTATCTGAAAACGGCTGTGGCGCTGAAGTTGCCTGTGAATGTGGAGTTGGTGGCATGTGAAACCCGCATGTGGAGCATTCGTTTGTGTGGGATGCTCTACCAGGTTCATTCCTAGATAATGCACTCAAAGGGCACTAAGCATAGAGTGTGAAAACTGAGTTTCCTTGAGAGCTGCTTGGAAGCCTGATGGTGTGTGAAGTTAGTGAGCCAAATGGAGTTGTTCTGCCACAAGAACCACTCGGCTGATCCTTCTTCAATATGCCCTTCACCAACATGCAGTGTTTCCTTGATTGAATTAGCTCTCACACCAATATTTGCGTCTAGAGCCTTTGCATTGAGGGCTATCTGAAAACGGCTGTGGCGCTGAAGTTGCCTGTGAATGTGGAGTTGGTGGCATGTGAAACCCGCATGTGGAGCATTCGTTTGTGTGGGATGCTCTACAAGGTTCATTCCTAGATAATGCATTCAAAGGGCACTAAACATAGAGTGTGAAAACTGAGTTTCCTTGAGAGCTGCTTGGAAGCCTGATGGTGTGTGAAGTTAGTGAGCCAAATGGAGTTGTTCTGCCACAAGAACCACTCGGCTGATCCTTCTTCAATATGCCCTTCACCAACATGCAGTGTTTCCTTGATTGAATTAGCTCTCACACCAATATTTGCGTCTAGAGCCTTTGCATTGAGGGCTATCTGAAAACGGCTGTGGCGCTGAAGTTGCCTGTGAATGTGGAGTTGGTGGCACGTGAAACCCGCATGTGGAGCATTCGTTTGTGTGGGATGCTCTACCAGGTTCATTTCAGTCCTAGCCATACAAAGGGCACTAAGCATAGAGTGTGAAAATTGAGTTTCCTTGAGAGCTGCTTGGAAGCCTGATGGTTGTTGGGAACACCCTCGTCGCCACGTACCCCGAGCCGAGCGGAGGGACTAGGGTTGCAACGCAGACAACGCAGAGAGACAAGACAAGGCAACACGCAGTACACCGAATGCCGGTCGATGACAGAATGATCTTTATTGCAACTCCAGACTTTCTTTTATACTCTGCTTAGCTCCTCCCAGTAGTGGCCACCCTAAATCCCTTCAGTTCCTCCCAGTAGTGGCAACCCTAAATCCCTTCAGTTCCTCCCAGTGTTTATCCAATCCTCTCGTGGCCACCCTAAATCCCTTGAGTTTTATCCAATCCCCTGGCAGATAACTTGACAAATAGGAAGCAGGAACTTGCGGTTTAAGCCAGTGGCTATATGTATCAGGCCAAAATTACCAATCCTGTTATGCTCTGAGAAACAAGCTAAGCTGTGGAGTTAATCCTTGGGAGACCGGGGCCTGCATGTCCCCCTTTTTTTGTTTTTTTTTTTTTTTTAATGGACGCCTGTCTTAGGTTGTCCAGCAGTCAGTTGACGCCTTACCCGTCATGGGGAGCCCCACCTGGGGAATCCCTGTCTTAGGTTGGTCATCAGCGCTGCCAGATCTTACCCGTCTCTGGCTGCCCATCACACCATGTTCAGCCAAACTTGAGCGCTAGGATTTTCCACAGCTAAAACCATCATGGTTTGTCAAATAATGACCTGCTCCCAGGCTTGTTGCCTGCATAGGCGGCAAAGAAGACTAAACAGTACTGCAATCATGGCTATGACCATCAGCCTCATGGCCAAGATTCCGCTTTGTTCCTAAAACATCCATGCTGCCAGTTAAATGCCATTCAACAGGGGTAACACATATATGATGGTAAATCGGGGAGCAGCTGGAGATCTGCGTTTCCCATGGGCAGGATATCAGGAAGTTGCACCACTGTTGTCAGGGTCTCCTATCCTGCAAGAACATCATTAGGAGTGGGATCATGTTGAGTTGGAGCCAAGGAGATTTGTCGTGTAAGTCTCTCGGGAACCCATCTAGGTGTTTCTTCATCCTGGGGAAAAACACAAACAGAGCCTCGCCCCCACGTTAGTACTGGATCTGGTCCTCGCCATTTATTTGTGGCCAGATCTTTCCATTTTACTTGGCCTTTATTCTCATTAGCAGGGCGAAGCCAATGGCGCTCTGTAGGAGCTACATAAAAGGCGAATGAAAGATGAGCATTCCCCAGTTATCTTTAAACTGACTTCACAGACACACAGGAGTTGAAGGGTCAGCTGAGCAAGCTGAACTTTCCAGGGCACGTTCGACAATGGCTTGACCCTGAGGATTATAAGGAATGCCTGTTTTGTGAGTTATATTAAAATATAGGCAAAGGCCTGTAAACAATGGGCTTCTTTTAATTTCTCTCAAGCTGTTCCTTTACCAATTCAATTGCAGCCTCTAATTTTTAACCCTGTCACAGACTGGTTGGGGGTCACCTTGAAGATGTCTGCCCAAACCTTTTCCAGGAAAGTATCTCTGTCTATTAAGCATATTTGGCACAGGCTGAGAGGTCAATACAACATTCATGGCACTCAACAAATCTCGTCCCCACAGATTGATAGGAATATGTGGTAAGACATACGGCTGGAAAACTCCTGAATGCCCTTCTTGATCCTTCCACCTTAACAACCTGGCACTTTTCTGTGGCTGAGAAGTTCCTATCCCTTGGAGAACGGTTGGGGTGGCCTCTAATGGCCAGGAACTTGGCCACTGTGCCTGGGATATAACTGTACTATCAGCTCCGGTATCAAGTAAACCTGTGAATTTTCTCCCTTCTATCTCTAACTGTAAGGTGGGTCGGGTTTGCATGTCGGAGACCCAACATGCCAAGGGGCCAGAATGTCCAAATCCTCCTTGTCTATCTCTCTTAAGAATGGGGTTGTCAGTTGGAACCTTGGGGATCAAGATCAGCTGGGCAAATCTAGCTCCTGGTGGAATGATTATAGTGCCTTTGGCTGATTCTGCCATGACTTCTATTTCTGCTGGAGTATCCTCATCTATCACTCCTGGAGTACTCTGATTCCATGCATAGTAGCACTACTTCTTCCTAGGATCAGGCCCAAGGTATTCTTAGGTAAGGGGCCCCTGACTCCTGTTTTTATCCGTTGGGGTCCCAGGAGCGGGGTCAATACCTCTCCAGAGATGGCACAGAGGTCCAGTCCTGCGCTACCTGGTGTTGCTCTGAGGAGGGTTGAAATGTCGGTGCTCCTCGCCGTGGGAGAGGTACTCTGGAAGGAGTCTGCGCTGTTCCGGAAGTTACAGGTGTCTGCTGGGCTCCGTACACCTGAGGTTGGGGGGCCCGGAGCGGGCCCCTGACCCCGTTTCCCGATAGGGGATTGCCTTGGGCATCATATCTGGACCTACAATCACTGCTCCAATGATAGCCTTTATGGCATCTTGGACAAAGATCTGGGGCCTGCAAGGATTGTGGGGGTGATCTTCCTTGTCGCAGAATTTTGGGGCACTGTTTTTTAAAATGTCCAGGCTGTCCACATCTGAAACAGGT
>NW_026698664.1:0-47654 GCF_030435755.1 Ochotona princeps
CCGAAGCAAAAAAGGCGGCTGAGTGTTCTGTTGCTTACAATGAATATAAAACATCCCTGCGTTAGAGTGATTCGGCACTTTCATTCACTCTTAGCGCAGTGGAAGAGAGACCCTTCTCATCTATCAGTCGTGCTAGTAGATCTGGCTGAATGATACAGTGTATATAGATACATATATACATACATATGTGTAGTTATACCTGTGTTCATGAGGAAAGACGGGCCCTTCCACTGTGCTAGTACATATGCAGGTTTATACGTATATCTATATACAGTGTTATACGTATATCTAAATTCATATGATATATATACAGATATATGTATACGTAGTTCATGAAACTCAAAGTGAGAGTTGGTGGAGTATTTCTAAAGAGTTTGGAAGCACAGATGCATCTGCGGAATGCAGTCGCGTGCGTTGATCAATTGACGCGAATTTCGCAGCGGTCGTTAAGACATGGCGTCGAGCGCAGACGTTATTGAACATTTGGGTACCCTGTTTCAATATGCGTTTGCGGGTGTAGAGATTGACATTGTACCCACATCTTTGCACAGAGGCAAGCACCAGTGAATGTACAACGTGAAGCACTTATGTGCCGAATTCTGAAGCTAAGTATACACTTTGGCACAGAGGCAAGTGCCAAAAATAGTCAACCTGAATACTCATGCGTACATCAATAAGAGGACGCACTGGGAAAGCCTGCAGAGTGGTACGGTTTACTGATGACAATACCTGACGGCAATGGTTCAATCAACCTCAGTAATATTTTTCTTCAAAAAGCAAGACCAGGGTTATGACATCATTTGTTCAACTCCCGTCTGCTGGAGAGTATCGAAGGCAAGTTTTATACATCTCGCGCACGCGCCAGTTGTGCCTGACAGATACATCAGGCGCTGTACAAATTGCATTTGCCAATGGAGCGGCAGTAGCACAGCTACATCGTGCGAGTCGGGGTTCGCTCATACTGCGGGTGAGTCTGTTGCCGCCCCGACTCATAGGAAGAACAGCTACATCTTCCTGACTACACTTTCATATGGTATGGCTGAGACTGTTGCTGCTGTGACTCGTAAAAAGAGCAGCAGGTACATCCTCTTGACCACACTATCAGACTATATGGCTGCTCTGACTCATAGGAAGACCAGCTACTACATGTTCCTGACTAAACTATTAGATCCTGCTGCCGAGGCCGCTGTTGCTGTGACTTGGACCAACTATACCACAGTTGCCACGTCTTCCGCAGTACACTATCAGACGCTATGGCTGCGTTTGATGCTGCCGTGACTAATGGAGCAACAGGCTACGTCTTCCGCAAGATGCACACATTTCCGATGAGAGGCGTCTGTAATGCGTTAGCAGGGGATCTAAGAACGCCTCTCCTGTCTTATGTTCCCTCGGGGGCGTGTGCTGTTTTCCATGGAATTCTCCACGGATGCACTATACGACTGGTGGTGCGAATGTGAAAACTGACTGTCTTTTTTTCGTGGCTGAAGAAAGGGGGGGGCTGCTTTTATGAATGTCATGATTACCTTTTTTCATCTGTTTAGGATTGAGTTCCCGTCAGCTGTGCAGTCTTCCAAATTACCCCCGTAGTCTCGTATCTGCGCCAAGATATCTGCTGCTCCGCGTAACGAACTGCACACAAATTCGACGGATCATTCTGCACATGCTGCCACACTCACTGGCCTGCCACAAGAAAAACGAGAGAAGGCTTACTCCACCCACTGGGCGTAGCAAACACTGCTGCCACACGCAGCAGCAGCGCTTGAGTTGCACTAAGCCCTCTGTACGCAGACACACTCCTCCACTTCAACCCTATCAATCAACGCAAAGCCCTCTCTGTGCGCAGCAGCATCCATACTAAGCTGGCCTCGGAAAGCGCAGGCGTCAACGTACATACATATGAGGAACACAGAAAGGTTCTATAATAAGTGTACACAAGTCTGAGTACTACACGCTTGAGCGTGCTTCTCCGAAGCTTCGGGTACCGCATATTGTACATGAGCAACAGCGTCCCTAGGAAAAACGCGCCACAGCGTCTTAGACATGGATATATGGCAAAGGTTTGAGTTGCTGCCTTTTTCTAACTGCCTGCCTTCAATGTGCCAATCTATATACGCATATACACTGCGTGCATAGAAAAACATTGCATGGCTGAAATACTCAGCTACCTGTACACACAGTGGGACACGGACGCGCAGCAGGGAACGTATTAGCGGGTACGCGATGGTGTGTACGTGCACCAGAACAACTCTCTCTCTCACCGCATCAATTGCTTGCATCGGGCTCGACGCTCGCATATGTCCTCGCCTTCCTTTAGAAGCTCGCTGAAGAGCTCTGTACACAAAACGCCATGGTCTACGACAGTATAGAGAGCGTACAAGTAGCGACACGCTGCATGCGCTCTTACCTCTATCTGCCCTCCCCCTCGTGGGGAAAATTGCTGTCAGGCATCCCGTGCATGTGCAAACAACAGCAGTAGCAGCACCGCCACCAACACCAAGATCAGCCGCAGCACCATCATCATCATCTTCACCAGCAGCAAAAGGAACAGCAGCAGCTGCGGCAGTACCTACTTTCATGATGCCATACACAGTCTCCACCACACAAGAGCTGAGGAGTTATACAAAGACTGGCAGTATGTGAGCACTTGAATGTGCAGCTAAATTCACTTAAAATAGCGGTAGACAGGGGGTAAGCTACATACGCATACACACAGCATGCCTCATATGCACTTCTGCGGATACAGATGGTAAATGTACAGCTCCGTATGTGTATGTCCTCCATACATAGAGAGTATTATCTTCCTCATTCATGAACGTACTATGCTTTGCTCCTATAGTTTACACTCCTTAGCTTCTTTCGCATATGCAAACGCATGAAAGGCATACCAACGTATATGTATGTCTACCTCATATATACATATATTTATATATATATATATATGCACTAATGCCTACGAATATCCTTGCTAGTAAAAATCTATCTACATATCTGTACGTTTCTCACACACATGGGCATACACATATATATATATATATATATATATATACATGCAACTAGGAGGCATGAAATCTGGTGTCACCATTTGAAGATGCACTTTATACATGAGAGGTATGGAGGACACTCCCATTCAAAACCGCAGGGGGGCGTTCAAAACAGAATGAGTTTCAGGGTTCTCTGCGGAACAGCAGTTGATATGCAGCATCAGCGTATCGCATTCAGCGATGTATAAATCAGCGGAAACGTCTTCATCAATGTTATTATAACGCTCTCCCTCTTCTGTGAGCTACTACTGTCGCTCGCTGATAAAGAGAACCAGCAGCAGCGGCATCCACATCACTCAACAAATGTTTCTCTCTTTCTCTATCCCTCTTTAACTCTCTCTCTATATACTATGGTACTCTCGTTCCTCTGTCAGCCACTATCGCAGCTCGGTACGAGCGAGGCAGCAGCACAAGCAGCACCCGTACCACCAGACAACTGCTTTTCTCTCTCTTTGTTTCACGTTTGACTATGAATTCCTCTCTCGTGTATCAGTCACTACTGCAGCTCGGTGATAAGGAAAAGCGGCAGCACTCCTAGCAGCACACAACCGTCTCTCTCTCTCTCCCGCTCTCTGTCTCACTCTTTCTCTCTCTTGACTATAACGTCCTCTCTCGTCTACCAGTTACTATCGCAACCCGGTGATACAGAAAAACAGCAGTACCATTACGAGAGTGGAGAATCGTCTTTCTGTGTCTCTATCTCTCTTTTTCTCTCGAAACCAAGACATGTTTTCCTCTTTTATCAGCTACTACCGCAATTCCACAATCAGGAGGAGCGCAACACCACCAACACCACCACTAACACCACAAAAGTAATTCTTTCTTTCTCCTTCTCAGTTGTTCTGACGTGACTAGCGAACAGCCAAAAGAAGAACTACAATAAAACACTCTGTGAGCTTGTCTTCTGTACTGCTGCACGAGCACAACGTCATATCCACAATATTTATGCTAATGTACTGACGTGTATATATATATATATATGTATTTATACACTTGAGTCGCCCTACGCTACACCTACCATGAAGTGATAGAAACCAAGTAAGCAGCTGATAGCATCAGAGTACATCAACGTAGAGTTCTGACTCCGACGTCGTCTCAGTTCACACATGCACACACATATATATACGTACATAAATATACAAATATGCATGTGTAAACAGCATTTACCTTCTCGATATAGCTGTGATACTAGCTCTCTTTGTAATACATCCTTTGCAGTATTTACCATGAAGTACATAACCGACTTGGGTACGGCGTCCGCTACGTTCTTCCTGAGTTCAAGCAGCAGCATCACCACCACCACCACGACCAACAGCGGCAGCAGTAGTAGTAAAGCAAGACAACTCCAGACACATGTATAAAAAGACGGTATCTCGAAAGTAGAAGTCTCAGCTTACAAACATGGTGCCGACATGCATATGCACAAGAATCGAAAATCTGCATTTGAACGCACAAGGGTGACCGACCAGACACAAGAAGGCATCTATACGCAGCCGCATACCCTCGTCAGTATTAGGTAAGGAAGCAATCTTGAAGCCTCACTTCAAAGAGAAGCAAGTGTAGAATTGTACTTAAACAGCTGCTACACAAGAGAAAATGTGTGCATATGTATTGAAATACACGTGCAGAAATACAAATAGTGATATACAAGCGTTTACATATATAGCCATGGAATTCGTATACACGTGCGTACTCAGGTGTGTGTAAGTGTGTTTCCATGTGTGTGTGTGTGTGTGCGGGAGATATTAAAATATTACGTACATGTTATTACGTCCGTATACGTACGATGACTCGGAGAATAGTTCTGACAGAACAGGTAAGGGCTGTCACAGTGTGTGCAGCAGTTCTCGCTTTTAAAAGGCTGCTGTGCCTCATACGCAGCACACTAACTGAAGAAAAAGACACGAACACGTGCGTGGGTCATTGCAAGCCCATCGAGTTGTAATATATACATGTATATAGGCAGGCTGTGCACGCCACAGTGATCACTGCAAGGCAGGATATGCAAGACCCAGTGGTCACTGCAAGCCAATCGAGTGGTGATAAATTCACATTCTATATATACATATATACATAGATATATAGGCAGGAAATGCAAGGCTCAGTGATCACTGCAAGCCCATTGAGTGGTGACAAATTCACATATATATGTATATATACATATACATATATATATGTAGGCAGGAAATGCAAGGCCCAGTAGTTATTGCAAGCCCGTTGAGTGGTAATCAATCCACATACATATATATATACATACACGTATATATACGTAGGCAGGAAATACAAGGCCCAGTAGTTATTGCAAGCCCATTGAGTGATATATATATAGGCAGGAAATGCAAGCCTCTCCCCGTTTCAGCCCCAGTAGCACGTTGTCTCCTATTTTCTACGTTGTGGTAGTGAAGAGAGTTATCTGACACCCTCAGTTCGTTAGTGAGTGCAGTCGTGGCCTATACGCTGACACGTACGTACACACACACACACAAGCACGCACAGAGCCTCATGGAGAGTGGAAAGGTTTGTATATAGTACAATAGTATTTACAAGGAGCTGCTTAGCGCGTTTCTTCACGTCGAGAGCAATTGTCCTGCATGTACTGTAGAAGGCCACTAGTTAACGAGGCCTCTTTCTTTCTTCTGCGTGAGCACCGGAGGGTAATATAACTAGAATGACAGGAAAAGCTTTGCGCAACGTTTTATTCTCGAGAGTATTATTATACAAAGATGTGTTTAGGCGTCCACAGACGACCTCTTCCTTGTAAGTAATGACCTGCCCACAGAAGACTAGCCCCACTACGGAGTGCCTGTGTAAGCCATTCTTACTGAAGCGGGTACCAGACTCAAATTGAACTGCGTTCATTACGAAGGATGCGTTAACACCATCTAAACTCACGTGACGAGAGCAGCTCGTATCTCCCACGGCTTTTGTATATATGCACGATCACGCCTCTGGCGTATACAAATACTTACGCAAGTGCAGATACAGCCGTATACTACTGAGGAAGAGAGAGACTAGTAGACGTGCCTGTGCGTCAGCAGCACTGTGTAAACGCATATCGCCATGACGCACGTAGTCACGCAAACGTAGGGCTACACATACGCGCACGAGGCATGCACACACGAGGCATACGCATATGAGTCCGACGCACTCGAGGACATCTACAGAGAGGAAGACAACATTATCATTCATACACACATACATACAAATGTATGTATGTATATATGTAATGTAATGTAATGTATACGTAATGTAATATATATACATACATGTTTGGGTATACATACATGTATAGCTAGACGCTCTCATATGTGGCGAGAGAAACGTAGTATCGTACACTAACAATGCACGAATGCAAGGCCCCTATGGGTGCTGCCGTGTTCGTAGCTGCTAAGAAGGAAAACATGGCGTGTCTGATTACTGAGGGGAACCTCTGACTGTTTTTTGAAGAGAACTGAGTTTACACAGTTTCAAAAAGACATGCTAATAAAACGTACTACCGCTGCTGTTGCTGCTGCTGCTGATGGGTACGATCGTTGCAGGTGTTGGTAGTGGTGGTATTGCAGGTGGTAATGCTGCTGCTGCTGCTGTCGCTGCTGATGTTATTGCTGCTGCTACTGAAACTGCTGTTGCACCCGCCACTGTAAATGATATACATATGCATGCACTATACCATATTAGCATCACTTCCTTGCTGCATACTTTTGTTTATATCAGAATATGTACATGCACATGCACACAAGTGAGATATTTGGGGTACCTACCGGTGCCCCTGTTGCTACTTTTGTTGCTACGGATGTGTTGCTGACGCTGCTGTTGCTGCTTTTGCTGGTGCTGCTGTTGCTGCTGTTCCTGTTGCTGGCGTTGACGCTGCTGCTACCACCATCGCTGTTGGTGTAGCAGCAGCAGCAGCAGCACTCGCAGTAGTTGTAGTAGTACTAGCAGCGAAAAGAACGATAGTTCCTACCTCACAATTTGGAAGTAAGACCATATTAAACTTTTGATAAGATCGGTCTCGATTTGTTCACGCTCCGAAGGAATTTCGGACGGAGCAATGACCGATGGAACTTGCGGCAAGTGAATCGCTCCTCCCTACGAATCAAAAATAAAAAGACAAAGAGGCACCTTAGTATTACAAAGGCTAGATAGACTCCTTCACAACGGCACATAGTGTAGCTCAGTAGTATAGAAGCCATGCAAAGAGCGCCTCATAATGCAGCTCAGTTGTATTGGAGCCATGCAAAGAACGCTTCATAATGCAACCCAGTAGTATTAGAACCATGCAGAGAACGCTACATACAGTAGCTCAATAGTATTAGAGCCATGTAGCAACGTCACATAATGTAACTCAGTAGTATCAGAGCCATGCAAAAATTCTCTCATAATGCAGCTCAGTAGTATTGAAGCCATGCAGAAAACGCCTCGCAACGAACGCCTCATAATGCAACTCAGTAGTATTAGAGCCATGCAGATAACGCCACGTACTGTAGCTCAGTAGCATTAGAGCTGTGTAGACACCATCACATAATGTAACTCAGTAGTATTTAGAGCCACGGAAAGAAAGCCACACAGTGCAACCGAGTAGCATTAGAAGCAAGCGAAGAGCACCACCTAGTGCAGCTCAAGAGTATTAGGACCAGGTAGGGGGAAAAGTACGACAGAGACAATAATGCAGCTCCGGAGTATCAGAGCCACAGGGAGGAAACAGTACTAGAGAGACACTCATGCAGAAGAGTAGTATCAAAGGCATTAAAATAACGCGACCGCCGGCTGCGGGCCCTCCCGCAGACTTTTCGTTAGACAGCATCACGTATATAATAAACCACGCGCTCGTATTCGAGAGCAGGACCTATATTACAAAAAGGGTATACCCACGAGGAATAGCGATCAATAATACTAGAGCACCGTTTGCTGCTTACTGCTACTCATTCTTTTCTAACTGCACTAGGCCACCAAAAGGCCTGCAGTCGCTGCAGCGGTCCTCACTGTTTTACATGTATGTTTATGTATATGTATACGTTTTTGGCAGAACACACGTCAATGGTCTGGAGACGAAGTAGTACTACAAGAGGTATTACGAGCAGCGCGAGAAGACACGGGCTGACGGAACGTGGCACTGCCACAGGCCACAATGGAGTCCATGGACGCTTATGCACTTACATTGAGAGATACAGCGGCGCAGCAAAAACCGCGTAGTAACAGCTACTACTAGTACTTACATTACAACAACAACAACAACTACTACTACTACTACGACTACTACTACTAGTAAAATTACTAGTGTTGCTGGTAGTATACTGCTGATATACTTCCAGAGTGACAAGCGGCATGATAACGCTGTCTTAGTGTACTGCTAATATACTCCTAGAGTGGCAAATGGTATAACAACGAAGTCCTTGGACGCTCATGCACATCTATTGAGAGATATAGGGGCGCAGCAAAAAACACGTGGCAACAGCTACTGCTAGAACTTATACTACTACTACTACTAGCAATACTACTAGTGTTGCTAGTAATATACTGCTACTATACTCCTCCTCCTGCTACTACTACTAATATTACTATTACTGTACTACTAATGCTGCTAGTGCTATATAGCTCGTATACTCCTTCGATGCCAAATACTAACATAGTACGGTTAACTTATGAGAGGGATGTAAATAAAGAGAGAGATGAAGGTTCAGTGTACAAAGATATGGTAGCATAGGCGAGACCTCAGCACACCAATAGTTGGCAACTGGCCAGCAGAGATAGTGACCATTACAACAGAGGCCAAATTCTTGCGTGTCTGTGTGTGGGTGTCTGTGGGGATTATGCCTGCGGCCGCCGTTCACAAAAGAGCAGCGACAATTATAACCTTCCCAACGAAAGCAGCGTGTTTGGTTTTGTGTGTGTGCGTGGGTTGCTGTGGGGGTGTGTATCAGTGTGTGGGTGTGTATGTGCCCCCGCCGTACAGCAAGGGTAGCCACAATCAGAATCTTCCAAACAAAAGCAGCGTGTTCGTGTGTGTGTGTGTGTGTGTGTGTGCGTGGGTGTGTTTCTGTGTGTGTGTGTGTGTGTGTGTACGGGCGGCTCTGGGTGTGTATGTGTGTCTGCGTGGTTGAGGGATGTGTGCGTGGCTGCGGTGTAAAGTGGTTTGTGAGAGATATGTGACAGCCCTCCGCATGGTTAACCGCTTCTTTTGAGGGTGAAGGTGTCTCCGCAGAAGTTGTGACAATTCACAATATATGTAGAACATGCGTGAAACACAGAGACAGAGAGGAACAGAGAAGAAGAGAGAGATAGATTACAGCTTCAGAAAGCTCCTTACTCGAAACGCAGCGGAGATGGAGAACGGGCCTGCCCCGCGTGACGTAGACAAGCTTTCACCTGCCAGCAGCAGAGCAACAGTTCGAGCAGACGAACACACAACAACAGTGACGTGTGATATGCCTATGACGACAAAGCGTAGCGGCAAAGAGATGCATTCTCCCGCTCTGCAATGCAGACACAGCCGCTGCATTGTGTGGATCGTTAGAGAGCAGAGCTTATATTACTGTAACTATACAGTAGTAGTGCGTCTATTATTATAGCTAAGAGTAGTATAAATACAGTAGCAAAGCCTATACTAAATGTAGTAAAGAGTAGTAGAAGTACAGTAGTTGTGCGCATACTATTATAACTACTAGCAGTGTACATACAGCAAAAGTAGTAATACTGGTACTAATTCAGTACAAGTAGGAATATGTCTACTACTAGTCTCATTGGACGTAAACAGCAGTCTAACAAAGTGGAAGCATCAGCAGCAGCACAACACTCAGCCTCACTATTTGCTCAGTCAGCTGTTGTATATATACATGTGCTGGCCCTCGGATTGAGCGTGATAGTCGCCGTTATAGATACATATATTCACAACCTCCACCCCTGCAGCAGTGTTAGAGCGTCTGATTCACAAGAGCAGCCGTAAAAAAAAGAATCAGCAGCAGTCTACGCTTCACACGCACACATATACGACTTCTGCAGTGTGGCCACGCATGGAGCAGATGGGAAAGAGGGGGGAGCAGAGGTGTATGCGCGTAATATACTGTGGCCAGCAGAGACTGCAACGAGAGCCTCATCACAGTGGTATGTGTTGTGCTTTTGAAATATAGAAGAAGCAATGCATCTGCTACTTCCAGGGGAGACCCTTCCCTTCTCCTGCTTCCACGCAGGATAACACTCTCCAACCCTTGTCCTATATATGCCATCGAGCTGCCACACAGAAGCGTTTTTGATGTCCCGGTTTATCTTGATAGTAATTGAACTGAGAACTCTCTTCTCCTGGTGAAGACAGTACACCTCAAAAGATTCTACATTACTGAGCCCTTTATGTACTTATATTGTATGTATTACTAGGCGTAGTACACCTAGAGAGGAGGTGTATTACAGAAGTCTATATATGCGTATATCGTATATATCATTAAGGCATACTATGCGCGAATCATTGTAAAAGCTATTCTGGTAGCGGCTTCGGAGGAGGGCTCCATGTATGGACGCATGTTGACACGAGAGATAAATGTTCAACTGACATACATACATACACGCATACACACACAAATAGCTACATATCACCCCTTCACAACTCTCGTTAGTACGTACGGGTAGTGAAATGTGTGCTACTATGTGTTTACGTCATCACGGTTATCGGTGGATGTGCTGTTGGTGGTACTGCTGCTGTTGATGGTGCTGCTGCTGGTGGCGGCACTGCCGCTGCTGGTGGTGGTGGTGGTTGTACTGGCGCTGCCGCGGCTGCTGGTGGTGGTGGTACTGCTACTGTTACTACTGCTGCTGCTCGTGTTGGAATGGTGGTGGTGGTGCTGCTGCTGCTGCTGCTGTCTAGTTTGTGTGTGTGTGTGTGTGTATATCGAGGAGTAGTCGAAGCCAGAGGTGACAGGCAGGCGACAACAAGTACAGAGAAGTCGACCGGAACTGAATTAAAAGATCTTCCTTCTTCCCTGGCGAGGCTCTCTCAGAACGTGCATGAGTTACAGATCTTTCGTACCAAAGCAGTCTGCATGCGTACAAGTAAGTGACTGAATAATTAGGTGTGAGAACGTGCCCTAGGAGAGTAGGTGTTCAGTAACATATCTGATGTGTATAATTGGCACTGGAAGAAGCTCGTTATAGACGCAGGCTGTATACAGAAGCAAAACGGTGACTGAAATGCCGTGGAGGCACGTGTAAAGACACGGGTTCCTTGTGAAACTCGCGCTTGCGACATCTTACTCCATTCATCACATATAATTTGTGGGCCAGGAATAAGAGTAGCCACACGCGCTTGTATGTATATATGTGTGAATGAAGCTATAGTTATAGAGAATCCTCGGCATACATTTCATAGAATGTATGAGAATGTTCAAAATCTGTAGGTAGATATGTGTTACGTACGTATATATGTGCGTATGTACGTATATATGTATGTATGTACGTGATGCCACCAGAGTTCTCAGTTGAATGTGCGTAAATCCCTACGTATCTATACACATACGTACTTATGTATATGTCTATGTATGTATGTATGTGCGTATATACATATGTACGTATGTCTTTACGCATGTATGTATGCACGTACGTACGTATGTAGGTAGTATGTATGTACACATGTACATATGTATCTGTAGAGAGATTGAGAAAGTTCAGAGGTGTGCAGATTTATTGTGTACGGTGAAAGAGAGTTGTGAGATTTTCCAACGCAGACATACAAACATACATATATACAGACATATACATACATAGATGCATGCATGCATACATACGCATACACACACACACACACACACATAGGTGGCGCCCCTCACTTCGTGTTTCTTGTACAGGAGTAGCATTAAACCCAGCGGATGGGCGAGTGTGTTGCTGTCGATACGAAGGCAATGCAGGTGGTGGCGAGGACCGGCCTCTGCTGCTGCTTCGGCTGCTGCTTGGTGAATATTCACCGCTAACAATGCGTTCCTCAGACGCATTGTAAGACGCTGATGATTCAGGTTCGCTGCCTGATGGCATCAAAGGTGGCTGACGCTTGCTGTTATGTTGCTGCTGATGTTGAAGCGTGTCCGGCCGCATGTTACTGCTGCTACTACTGCTGCTGCTGCTGTTACTCAGTGCTGCTGCTTGCGCCCTGCTTCCTCCCTTCAGAAAAGAAAAGAAACCGCCCTGGGGCAACACCCCTGCTGCAGCACTTGCCACCTGACCACAATTCACATACACAGACACGCGCGTGCACGTACACATACCCAACTATCCAGATACACATGAATGTACACATACACACACGCGTACAAACACACACACACACACATACGTGTGCACACACATATACACATTCACATACACACAGATACATATACACATACACACACATATATACACACAGCCGACGCCTCTACTACTGTGACAGCCCCCTAGTGCTGTATGTTCGCCGACAGTGGTACTGTGCATGCACTTACAGAAGGGCAGACTCCAAGGGAAGAGGCCACTCTGCTCGGTACTACAGTACTTTAGTAGTATCTATTTGAAGTGTCTGCGTCTTGTACGTGAGTGTGTATGATTGGGGTAATATAACACACCTTCATACATCCGTGAAGTGGAGAGGAGAGCTTTATGTATATGATACTTACCACGCATATACCACTAGCAAACCCTCGCTGCGCTCGTGTACGTACGTAAGGTGAATGCAGAGGCTGAAGGCGTCGCCTTTGTCCACCGTCTGTTAATGTGGAGAGCGCTGGGCACAGTACGCATAGCTGTCTGTTGAGTATACACGCGTGCCACCCACGTATGCATACGTGGACGAGAGCGTCTGCAGAAAAACTCATACAAACGTACATGTGCGTTGCTACTGTCATAATCGCCTACAGGTGTTATAGGTGGCGTGTGGAGTATATCTCCACTGGTAGGGAATACCTATATGTGCAATGCACGCGTGACCTATATATATATATATATATATATATATACATATATACATATTTACATATATGTATATATGTATATGTATATACAGTATGTATACAAAGGTCTTTGCGTGTATGTATATATATATATATATATATACACAAAAGAGTATGCGTGATATACTCCTGTTGGTGTCTACAGAGAGAGAAATACACGTGAACGTGTATGTTGAATTCTACTCTAAGATCTCCTTTGTGTGATACAGGGGGCACGAGGAGTATATGGTCATTACCAAAGAGTGTGTCATATGCATAGCCCACGTGGCTGTATTTTTCAAGTACATGCACGTGTGTATGTACGAGCATCACCTGGCAGCTGAGTGTGTCTTCAGACCAAACACCGCTATAGCACGAGACACACAAACAGTGGAGATGTACATACTACGGAGATCTTGTAGAACACTGTGGCCAGTGTACTCGTGCGCGCGTACTGGTACTACTAGTAGTAGTAATAGTAGTAGTAGTATATATATGTATTTGCCAATGCAAATTCGTCATAGTTGCAGAACACACAGAACATGTAAAGTATGTACTACAGTCTCCCCCGTGTGATGACAGCCACCAGTGTCAGTAAGTCCATTTCCTTGCGTACTATCATGCGTAACGCAGTATGCTGTATATGTGATATATAAGCAAAACGCCATACATTTGCGTACATACGCGTGGTACACTGCCGAACGAGTACTTGTCTGTGTGTGTGTGTATCGCCACACACATGTCCATCTGAGGAGACAAAAGGAAACAAGATGTCCAACCACCTTTCTTTCACCTGCTACTACGGCAGCCACCACCACTACTACTACTACTACTGTTGGGGGTAGTGAAACTACCTGCTCCTGTAGTAGTAGTAGTAGTACTAGTTGTTGTGGTGCTGGCAGTCATCATTGCTGCAGTGATAGTAGTGGCTGTTGTTCTACTATGAGAACAGGAGATGCTGCTATAATAATACGCTGATAGCAGTAATAGTGATAGTAGTTGTACTAGTAGCGGTACTAGTCGTAATGCAACTTACGCTAAAGCATATTATTACATTTGGATGGTGGGAGGACTGCCGAAGCCCCTGGGCCCTACCGCAAGACTTGTTCACTCTCCCAGGGCGGCACCACACCTTTACGTAGTCATACGCCTAGAGAGTTCTCTACATGCATGTAGAATGAACGACCGCTTCTGAGCTTTATACTACTAGCAGTAGTTGCAGTACTAATGGTACTGCTAGTAGGTGTAGTAGCATCAGTACTAGTGGTAGTACCAGCATTACTAGTATCAGTAGTAGTTGCTGTTGATGGAACAATAGTGGAGGTATTATTATATAGTTATTAGTATTACTAGTAGTATATATAGTTAATAGTGGTAGTACTAGTAGTTGTAGTAGTAGTAGTGATAGCGTCAGGGTATTAGTGAAGGTCTTAACGTGAAACATGCATCCCCTGTTAACTTTAGTGTGTACTTACCTGCTCAACCACGCGCCTTTGGGATGTAGACACTCCCAGGCCGCGGAAACGTACATATAGGACAATTAGGTGTATGGACGTATATATGACAATGCAGAAGAAGCCTACTTGACACCATATATTGCGAATGCAGCCACGTATATCAGGGGACACCTATACGGAGATGCAGAGAAGGATGTGAAACTGTAGACCGGGAATTTGGTTTCACGAATATGGACGTGCATGGCAGTGTGAGTATATGCATTTGCACGTACGTAGATACGGAGAAGTATGTAGGACTGGATACTGGCCATGCGGTCACGTACATACACGTGCACGCGGCAATATGAGTACGCATATGGACGCATATGGCGATAAGACAAGTATACGGACGTATACGGCAGTGCAGAGAAGTGCGTATGGCCCTATGTAAATGGCCACACGGCTTTCCAGCAGGAGGTGCTCATGGATAACAGTGTTAGGTGAGTATAGGTGCATACACTACGGCAATGAGAGGTGAGTGTATCGACGTGTTTAGCTACGCAGAAATGTGTATGGTTATATATTTGCAATGTAGCCATGTGTGTGTGTGTGTGGACGTCTATATATGGCAGGGAAGGTAGACGTACGGTCGTCTTCAACGGTGACATACGTATATGGACGCTACAACGCTCAAGGTCTCGCACTAGAACCAGGGCTAGTAGCATCAGAAGGTTTTGAAGGAATACGCATATGGAGTTCGCCAGCCAAGAGGACATCTCCTGTGGTTAGTAAGTATAAGGACGTATAACGTGCCAGCGAGAGACATGTGTACTTCTGGTTCGATAACAAAGAAAGTATAAGACCCTATATCGGCAATGCAGCCATGTGTGTGTGTGTGTGTGTGCGTGGACGTCTACATGGCAGAGCACGTAAGCGTACGGGCATTTACGAGGTTGAGGTGCGTATCTATATGGATGTCTAGGGCAATGCAGGTGAGTATACGGATGTATATATGGGTGGAGCAACGCACGTCCATGGACGTCTGTGGCAATGCAGATGAGTATATGGCCGTATGTTGGAGACAAAGCAGCCATACACATAGATGGATATAGCAAACTACGCCTACGTACACGCACATCTATAGGGTAGTCTAAGTAGCAATACATACATATATGGGAAAGACGGAGAAACACAATATCGAAGACGATAATACACGGAGCTGAAACACATAAATATATACATGTACACATCTATATATACATCTGTATACTAAGTGGTTCTCTGTTCGCGCTTGCTTGAAGAGCGTGTAAAAGCACTGGCTGACACACAGTCATATACTTCCGAGCTTTCAGAAAGACTGTCAGCCATCCACACTTCATCTGAGTGTCCCACACTATACGGGGGGGAGGGGTGGTCTACGTGTGTCTACGTAGTAGTATTAGTAGTAGGAGTAGTAGTAGTATTAGTAATAGTAGTAGGAATTGTATTAGTAGTAGTAGTATATGCGTAACGATCAACAAAACACTCTTACATGTGATTTGTGCCTGGCCACTTTTTGTGTAGTGAGGACGCGTAAAAGACGGTGTTTAGAAGGGACGTCGGCTATTAGTAAATCTAGTGATTCTGCTTAGACAGCGTATACATATATATTTGCATATATGTATGTTTCTCTCTCTCTCTCTCTATATATACATATATATATGTCAGTCATTGTGTGTTGGTGCTAGGCAGCTCGCTGGGGAAGTCATATTACGACGCGTACAAGGAGCAGGGCAATACAGTGACGTGATTTTCGAAGCGCGCGCATATCTGCAACTGTTTTCGATGCTTACACGCCTCGTAGGCCGGGCTCTACTTACCACCCCCGCGTGGTCAGTCAGCAGCCTTCCTGCTCCCGTTCCTCGGGGACTGCTGCAGGAGGTGTTCGGCTGCTGAGGAAGAGGCGGAGACGCCGGTGATGCTTCGCACGTAGATACACACATGCATATCCAGACACACACACATACACAGAGACACATAGACACATGAGTTTACGCTGACTCCCACACACACATATATACATATTCACGAATCCACATACTAGAACGGACATACACACACACACACACAAGCACATCCACACAGCCAGACAAATACCATACATAAACAGACACACACACACACATACACACAAAGAAACACACACTACACATATATGTGCCTATCTATCCATCGATGTATATGTATACATGTATACATGTACACTGATGCAAATACGCGCTCACATATATATATATATATATATATATATATTCATTGAGTAGCATACATGCAAGAATGTAAATACGGTATGATGCGCTATCATACATCTCCTTTACATGCCTCGTTATATGGGAGGAGCGCGTGATGATTGTTGCGGTACGCCAGTGAAAAAGCCCAGCACGCGAATGTGTTTGTGATAATATATATATATATATATAGCGAGGGAGAAATATACATATATATATACATACATACATAGATGTATGTCAGTGCAATGTACATTTCTTGCAGCAGCTCTATTACCCTAATATACTATTACTACTACTACGTAGACACATTTTACTTTAGAGTTCTCCCATACAGATATATATATCTCTCTATGTATATGGGTATAGGAACATACGTATAAGGTTGTCTACGTATACGTGGACATTTGTACGGGGCCACCTAAGCATGAACTGTACGCAACACGTGCTGCGGATGGTGTGTGTCTATATATACGTAGAGGGAGGCATACGTGCATTCATTCGTGGTAAACAGAATAGGTGCTCTCTGCATATACGTCAATGCGTTGCTCCTTGGTGTGTGTATCGAAGTCACTGCAGAGGCTCTTTCCCACTACAAAGTGTGTGCATGCTCGAGTGCTCGCTACTAAGGCTGCACTCTCCCTCTAATGGTAGTGCGTAGCATAGGAGTGGAATATCTAGACGCGCAATACAAATAGAGTCACACTGTCTAGCCTACGCCATAAAACACCCCCCCCCCCCCCGCCTGACAGAGTAATTGGACGAGTGTGCTGTTGCTGCTGTCGCTGCTGCCGCTGCTTCGCACGTTGGGGTAAAAGGCCACAAGCAGTGAAAAACGGACCTCCATTACACGAGGCTTGTGGATGTGAAGACCCGCTGTGCTGCAGCAACGGCCCACCCCCCCCCTCTGCTGTGCCCCCGGTCACCGGAGACGACGGGCGGTGCTGCTGCTGCTGCTGGCGCTGTCGTCGATTCCATCGAACTATCGCATTGCCGTTGTTATTTCCGCAGATGCTGCTATTCGTACTGCTGCTGCTGTTGCTTGCACCCATGTGGTTCGTGTTGAAGGCGCCCATATGATTGCTGGTGTTGCAACTCGTACACTGTTGACTTCTGGGCGGGCGAGCATCCGCTGTGAATCTATTGTTCATAAAGTCTGGATGGTTTGTGTTGATATATGCCAGTTCGATCTGCACGCGAAGCACCCACACCAAGACAACACGTCCCACAGTATCACCTTCGTTGCTTCTGACTCTCTCTCTCTCTCGTTGCCTCTTTATATACAAACACACCACAGCAAGCCTTGCACTACAACTGTCTGCGCCTCTTACTCTCTCTCTCTCTCTCTCTACATATATAAAGATATATACAGGAACAAATCATGGGACGTTATACACTACGACGTTTCGGGCCACTGACTCTCTCTCTCTCTCTCTCTCTATATATATATATATATATAAACACACACATAAGAACACATCACGGGAAGCTGTACAGTACGGTCTTCTGGGCCTCACACATACACACACACACACAGGTACACACCCTTTCTCTTTCTCTCTATCTCTATCAATCTATCTCTCTATCTTCCTATCTATCTATCTCCCTATCTCTCTATCTCTCTCTCTATCTCTCAATCTATCTATTTCTCTATCTCTCAATCTATCTATCTCTCTATCTCTCAGTCTATCTATCTCTCCATCTCCCTATCTCTCTATCTCTCTATCTATCTATTTCCTTCTCTCTTTCTATGTATACATATTTACATATATACATATATATGAGGAGATATCAGAAGAAGCTGTATAATGCGACTTCGTGGTTTGCTCACACAGACTCTCTGATTCTTCATGTATAGTTAGGCATCATATACGCTGTCATGGGAATATTGTTGCTAGTCATGATTTGTGTCAGCTCTAATTGAAAGTTTTCATGTATCACTCTCTAAACGGTGACTGCGCGCATTTATATTTGTGTCCATATCTCGCCCTATATGACATCGAGTATATTATTGTATAGCCGGTAGTAGTAGTGGTAGTAGTAGGAGTAGTATGTATTTGTTGTGCTTCTACCAACTGTATACCAGGCAACAAAGAAAACTTCATCTATATGATTGTTTAAGAGATAGTTTGTATTAGTAGTGTGCATGTCAGCTCTATATACTACTCTAGTACATATGTATATATATATATATATATATGTGATTTATATCTGGGCAGCTGGTATTCAAGTTCATGATGGCTCTCTAATATTTCATATATGTTGATGTATAAGGGATGGCAGTATGCATTTGTTCTGTTTTTTACATCAGCTCTAGAAATGTATTTCCATACATATTATTTTATATCATTATATTATGTAGTAGTACTATTGTCTGGAAATGGGAGAGGTCGTAGTATTTCTTTGTGCTCATGCAAACTGTGTAACAACAGTACATATAATATTGTCTCTCACTGGTTGGTCCTACTTCCATGAGTGAGTTCATGTCAGCACTGTGACATTACATACACATAATATATACTAAGGGAATATATGTAGTATGTATATTTGTTGTGCTCAAGCCAGCTGTGTATTACAATACATATAGTATTGGCTCTCAAAAGGAAGGTAGTATGCCGTTATGTGTTGTCCTCATGCCAGCTGTGTGTATTACAATACATATAGTATTGGCTCTCAGAAGTAAGGTAGTATGCCGTTACGTGTTGTGCTCATGCCAGCTGTGTGTATTACAATACGTATAATATTGGCTCTCAAAAATAAGGTAGTATGCCGTTATTGGTTGTGTTCATGTCAGCTGTGTATACATCATTATTAGCCTTGTGCGTGAGTAGTTATTATGTAAGTTCATGTCAACTCTATAACATTTTTTGTATGTATATATATATATCAATAGTCTAGGAGGTAGTCGTATGTATTTGTTGTGTTCATATAGCTGTATAATAGTACATATAATATTGTCTCTCGGAGATAGTAGTTTGCGATTTTACGTGTGAGTTCGTGTCATATATGTATATATGTAGATGCATAATGCTGTGTCTAACGTGTAAGTTTCTATTATTATTGAGATAATAATACTGTTGCTTGTGTGTTTACGAAGTTGTTACCGGCTACTTGTATGATATTAAGTATCACACGCATGCATACACATGCATATATATATATGCATATATATGTATAATGTTGTGTCTAATGTGCAACTCTGTAACATCACAAAGATAATACTATTCGTGTACCTATTGAGTCGTTTTAGGTACCTATAGGATGTCATGTCTCATACAAATGCATATGCATGCACGTAAATATATATATATATATAGGTGTATAATGACGTGTGCATTGGGTAACTCCTTACTATTAGTATAACGATACCCTTTATGTGTTTTAGAGGTTGTTTAAAGTTACCCGTATGATATTACGTATCATTCGCATGCATATACATGAGCTTTTATGCATATATACATATGTCTATATATAAGTTGTGTCTAATGTGGAATACTCCTTTGTTACTCTAATAGTAGTAGTAGTAGCTATTGTGTTTTGAGAGGTCATATAAGTGACCTGTATGATATTATGTATCATACACATGCATGTCCATGAGCTCCCATGCATATACACATATATATATATATATGTTGTGTGTAATGTGCAATACTTTATTATCACTCTAATCGTACTGGTGACTACTTTGTGTCTGAGAGCTTGTTATGAGTTACCTGTATGATGTTATGAATCATTTGATACGTAGGGGCCAAACATCTCCGAAGGACGCCTCGTACAACTTCCATCACGCGCTCCCGCAGACATGCGAAGCGCGACATCTCCGCTAATTCACACTTCTCGACAATTTTTTGAAGTTCCTCATATACCTGCAGTAGCAGCATTATATTACAATCAGCCAGGAAATCGCTGCATGGCGAATCAGAAAAGACAGAAAGACTTCTCTGAGGAAAGAGGCACAAGGGAAAACCAGCTACCATCCCTTGGCCCGCGGATTTCTTTTCAGTACAATTATGCGTGCGAATCAACGCAAACACCTGCGTATGTGTCCTTGTGCTATTGAGTGTATTTGAGCGTGTGTTTGTGTCTGTGTCTGTGTGTGTGTCTGTCTGTTTGTATGTGTGTGTGTGTATGTGGGGATGAACGTGTTGTAGTCGCCGTTGTAGTAGTAGTAGTAGCATGAGTACTATACACGAGCCACCTGCGACAGATGTCAGCGTGCGAAAGTGCACTGACGATAATAGTTATAATAATACTACTATCACTAAAAATACTAATGATGATAATAATATTACTACTTATATTAATAATTCTTCCTGTCTGTTTCTCTTTAAAGGGAGGTGTTCCTCCCACATATATGTGTGTGCACGTGATGAAGAACAGAGGCAAAAGAAGCGAAATCATGCCACCCTCTCCTTCTCTTCACAAAGTGTGTGTACCTACGTGGAAGTCAACAGTCTCATGTATTACTCCTCTCACAGAAGAACGACAGTGAGATACTTATGAGAGTGCAGGACAACGAGAATATTGCTGTTTATTGCTGTAAATTTTTCTAAGTTCTCACTCGTTTTGAAGCCTAAAAAGCGAAACACCGAGAAAAAAAGAAAGAAGTGAACGGAGAGAAGAGGCAACAACAGATACAGAAGCAACGGGTTACTGCGTGCGTCAGGTTATAGCTCAAAGAAAACTGTATCGAAATTACGTCAAACAACTATACGCACAAGAAACACGTATATGTTGGTGTCTTGTGTTTTCACATTCAGACCCAGACGCACACAGCGTAGACGGAGGACGGTGCCTCACGGAGAACAAGCCACGTTGTTGTCTGCATGTATTAAAGACTAAATCATGCTTGCTGCTACGAGCCTTTTTGAAGAAACGCCCACACACACGCCCTTTTGTATACATATATATATATATATGCATATGTGTATATTGACGTCCACTTTCAGAAAGCAGAGGCTAGAACAAGCCTACTGTTGGTGGTTCCTCTTTATATAAAGATCAGCACGTAGGCGCTCAGGCACATATATATATATATATATATATATATATTGTATGCATGTATGTCTCAGTACGTTACTGCAGCGACCACAGGCACAAAGGCCAGCTGCTAGCGACCTCTGTGTGTTACGACCACCACATAGGCACTCAGGCATATGTACAGATGGATATATGTGCAATCAGGCATATACACATATGGATACTTATGAACTCAGGCACATATACATTTGTATATATATGAACTCAGACATATATACATATATACGCATATATGTAAAACAGTATGTGCTTTGGAAGGAAAGATGTGTACACACGGAGGGAGGAGCAACAAACCGAAGACAGAAAGGGACGGAGACGCGTAAAGAAGAAGAAAGACGGCGACTGACACATGAGGAAAGAAAGAGAGAGTCAGACGTACGAGTGAAAGACGTCGTGAGAGAGGAAAACAGATAATGAAACAGAGAGACTGATAGTGAGACGGAAAGAGATATTGATAGTAGAGACACAGAGAGTGAATGAGACAAAGACAGTGAGAGAGACAGGGAGAGGTAGTGAGGGAGAGAACTAGTGACGGAGAGGGACGGAGAGATACAGAGAGAGAGATAGAGAGATACAGAGAGAGAGCGAAAGAGAAACAGACAGACAGGCAGACTGTGAGAGAGACAGACACGGAGAGGTAGTGAGGGAGAGAACTGGTGACGGAGAGGGACGGAGAGATACAGAGAGAGATAGAGAGCGAGAGAGATACAGAGAGAGAGAGAGAAGAAGAGACAGACAGACAGGCAGATCGTGAAAGATAGAGACAGTCAGACCGACAGACAGTCTCACAGGGGAATGCTAAGGTTGAGAGTCGAGGAGGGCACGATGTAAAGAATCATAATCAGAGAGCTCGAAGGAGAAAAAAAGAAGAGAGACAAGGAGAGAGAGAAACGTATGGCAGGGGATATACAGAGAGAGGTATTGAGGGAGAGACAGTGAGAGAGAGAAGAAGACAGAGCGCTAGTGACAGAAAGAGAGATATCCACAGTAGGAAACGAGGAGCGCGAGGTAAATAGAGAATACAAGCCGGAGATTGAGTGAGAAGACAAATGCGACTAAAGGAGAGAAAGGTGCTGGGGGGATCGAGAGAGAGACCGAGATAAAGAGAGAGAGAGAGAGAAAGACCAGCAAGGAGAGAGAGAGAGAGGGAGGTGGCGAGCTGCCACGGAGAGCAAAATAGTTGGAAGCCGTCTATCAGCACACCGTATGGTATGTTGCTGCTGCATGTGGGCGAGGTCAAGCACGTGATTCTAGCCACTCTGCATGATGCGAGGGGGGTCATATATACGTATATATATGTATATATATGGATATACATATATATATCCATATATACATATATGTGTATATATATATGCACATATAGCTATACACATGACGTATATATACATGTGGTTCACCATTCACTGCGTAAGTTTCCTACGTATATTTCATGTGTAGAGGGAAAATATGTCTAGTTCTTCTTTTGACGTTTCTAGGAAGAGCGAAAAGTGAAAGTCTGCTTGGCGTAGAAAACTCTATCATCAGATCTTGTGGGTGTCGGCTAACAAAACATATAAACACTCACTGGGTTTACGTCTAACATGCTTCTACGACAAGCAACAAATTGAGAGCAATGTCTCAGTACTTACATGTATATATATGTATACATATAATGTAATCTGCTACATGTTTCGTTCGTCCTCTCTCTATATATGTATGTACATGTACATATACATATGTATATTGATGTACATACATATATATATATATGCGTATATGAAAGTGTACATAGATAAGTATGTTTACATTTACATATATATATGCTGCAACACGTATCAATCTCGCTCTTTCTTTTTTTCTCTCTCTCTTTCTCTGTACACACAGGTATATATATACACACCAGTATTTACAGAAGTATATGTCGTCAACTATATGTACCTCTAAGTCGTGATCCTTCCCGGTATACACGTATACACATATATATTAACATGTGATCTGCAATATATATATCTGTACTTATTTCCTCTCTATCTCTCTTTGTCTTCCTGAGAGTATATAAGCCTATATATGCATAAATGGATATGCCAGTGAGCTGGCAAGTAAAGACGAATCGGCACCGAAAGCAGCGATTTACCAGACCCCTCCGCCACCAAAGCTGAATCGGGTCGTTCATAACTCCCTAGACGCTGCACGTCCCTTACACGGCGCGTACATGCAGTCCTCACTGAACATACAGACGTATATACTCACAAATAGCCACGTACACATCGAACATATAACCACATACACTCACACATATATGTATGTATATATGTTTGTATATATACGTACACACCGAAGACACAAATATGTATACTCACACATATACAGACACCGGACATACAGACACATATAAAAACATATATATACGTACACACCGATTGTACAGACACATATATTCACTTGTGTATATACGTACACACTGCACATATACACACACATATCCTCACATGTATAAATATTTATACACTGTACATATAGACATACATGCTGAACAAATACATACGTACACAATGAGCATACAGACACATGTACTCACGTGTATATATACGTGTACAATGAACACACAAGTATATGCACCCTCACGTATAAGTATGTTTACCCACCCAAGTCACAGACACATCTACTCACATCTACATACACATATGTATACATATATATATATATATATACATATGTTCACTGAAGCTATAGAGACATATACTCACATATATATATATATATATGTCCACTGAAGCTACAGAGACATATACTCACATATATATATATATGTCCACTGAAGCTACAGAGACATATACTCACATATATATATATATATATATATGTGTCCACTGAAGCTACAGAGACATATACTCACATATATATATATATATATGTCCACTGAAGCTACAGAGACATATACTCACATATATATATATATATATATATATATATATATGTGTCCACTGAAGCTACAGAGACATATACTCACATATATATATATATACGTCCACTGAAGCTACAGAGACATATACTCACATATATATATAGGTACACGCCGGATATACATGCACCTCTAGCCACGTACAGTAGTATTTATGCACACAAACGTCGACGTACTTGGAGACGTTTGTGTACGAGAACTCATCTTTCGACATACATGTATGTACACACCAAGATACACCTACATACCCTGGACTGTCCCCAGACGTGGCAGCATGGTTGTTCGTGCTGTAAGACTGGATCAGACAGTCTAATGGCATCTATGGCATTCTGTCAGAGCACGCAGGCTTGCTTTTGATTATCTAAAGGCGCCTTCCGTGGCCACCTCCCCCACCTGATCGACGCATTGCAGTGACGGTGTTTCAAGCTGCTGAATTTGTTTTCGCACGAGTATCTCAAAGGCACCTTCGGGTACAAACAAAGCTGCTTTCGGCCCCGTGGCGTTTCTGCAGAGGAGGCAGCAACACACGAAAAAGACATCATTTTGAGTAGTAGTTGAATCTCACCTCTCTCTCCCTTCCCGGCTCCGCTGCGAGCGTCACGCCTGCGCAAACGGGTGGAGGAGAGCGGGGGCGGGGAGGAAGGGTACGGCGAAGAAGCACGAAGGGCAGCTATTAAGAGAAGCTCTCTTGAATAACGTATGTAAAGAGCACCCACGCTTAATATTGCGAAGTAGAATGATATATGTATACATATATATATATATATATATATATGGAGAACATGTACTCAAAGTTGCTTGGTAGAGTGACATACATATGGATGACATATGTTAGAGGTTGCTATTCAGTAAAGTAACATATATATGGAAATCATATACTTACAGATGCTCAGTACAATTATATATATACATATATCTATATATGTATATACGGAGGACATATATTTTGAGTTGCTAAGTAGAGTAACATATAGTAGAGCAACACATATATATGGAGAATATATATTCACAAATCTTCAGTGGGGTGAATAACAGATATATGGACGAAATACAGTCGAAGATAAACTCAGTAGAGCTACATACAAAATGAGAAAGAATATTTATACATGCTCAGTAGGCTAGGATACGTGAAGCGGACATATATTCATAAATCTTCAGTAGACAGGCATACATAAGGAGGATGTATATTCAGAGTTGCTCAGTAGAATGGTAGGTGTGAGGAGGACATATATTAACAGATGCTCGGTCCAATATTAACATATATAAGAAGAACATGAATATCAAAAAGTGCTCATTAATATAACATATGTGAGGATGACATATTCTTACATATAGAGTCGTTCAGTATAATTACATAAATAGGGATGACATCTACTTGAAGGTGACTAGTAGAATAGAATACATCAGCAGAGTACGTATTTAATAAATGTCTGTACAATAACATACGTAAGGAAGACACGTAAATTCAAAGACGCTCAGTACCGTAATACACATCAGGGGACATCTATATGTATGTATATATATTTATGTATATATATATGTATAAGTAAAGATGCCCAGTAGAATAACATATGTGAGGAGGGCACACATATTGAGAGATGTTAAATGGAGTAGCATTTATAAGGGCGCATATATATATATATATATATATATATGCGTATATAACATGGTTGGCGGCATATACATGGCATAGTTGCCGACAGATATACATAACACTATTGCCTGCATATATATATATATATATGAAGATGTCCAATGGAATAACATATGTAAGGAGGACACGTATATTGAGAGACGTTACATAGACTAACATATATGAGGGCGCATATATCTATATATATGTATATATATATATATATATAAAGATGCCCAATGGAATAACATATGTGAAGAGGACATTTTAAATTCAAAAATGCTCAGTAAAATAAACTATATAATCAGGACATACATTTAGAGAGGCTAAGTAGAACGACATATATAAAGAGGTATGGTGACTGATGCGCCCTTAAACATATGAAGAAACACTGCCACATCTTCACATATATATATATATCTATACACACACAATGATACACCCAGTACAGAGGCACGAACTGATGTAATGGAGCGACAGGCAGACAACACGATTTTACATAAAGAGGTGAGACTCTGTTGCTTGCATATATCTAGCTTCATTGCCAGCCAGTATATATATATATATATACGCTATCAGCAACTTGTCATTTCGTTGCCAACATGGATATTTACATATATATATATATATACTTGTTCCTTGCGTATACATATGCTTCCTGCCAGCATATATGTATCTATATTGCCAGAATATATATTCTTAGCTGTCAGCATATCTATGGCACTGTTGCCAGCAAATATATTGAACTGCTGCGAGCGTATATATATATGTACATCACTGTTGCCAGCGTATAAGTATAGATTGGTTGTCCCCATAAATATTGAATTGTTGAGAGGATATACATACAGAATGATTGCCGGGATATATGTGAAATTGTTGCCAGCATATGCACAACATTGTTGCCAGCATGTATATAACATGGTTGGAGGCATATATATGGCATAGTTGCCGACAGATATACATAACACTGTTGCCAGCATAAATATAGGATTGCTGCCAGCATATAAATAGAATGCTTGCCAGCATATATACAACATTGCTGCCAGCATATAGATACATATATATATACGTATATATATATACATATATATAAGTATGTATTTTTCTTCAAGAGAAAAGGCTTATTACCGTATTGCCGTGCGTATTTCCTGGTCTGAGAGCCCCTCGAGTGGATCAAATTCTGCAAGTGCTCGACTGCAATAATAAATTTCGAGGCAATTAAAATCAGTTAGAAATTAACAACGAAGAAGGAGGAGAAAGCAAAAGGTCAATGAAAACAAGATAACAGAGCCATCTTTCAGCGAACGCTCGACACACACATTTCCTCCTCCATCTGCACTCCATACGTATACACGTAATACTCCCACGCTCTATTTCAGCGCCACTACGTGCATGCACATTATATATGTGAGTGGTACCGAAGTACGTGTAGTTCACGGCAGGGTAGTACACCTTCAATGGACACTCTCCCTCATAATGGAATAAAAAGGTCCACACGAGACACCGCGCATGCGCTTTGAAGACATTAAGGCCCTCAAAACGCACAAGCGGTCCTGCTACCATTCGCCCCGTGGACTTGCGGCTCATTCCTGCACAATGTTCAAGCGTGTATAGCCTTCCCATACAGACGTGCACGCACACACACACACACACATACCTCCCCAGACACACACACGAACACACAGCGAAAGATCATATACATCTACGTCGCTAGATTCTACACACGCACAAATATATGTGTAGCTACAGGTATATATAGGGGTAGGTGTGTACATGTATGAGGATACATGTGTTAATGTATACGATTACGTGCGTATTTATATGTAAGTGCATGTGTATATGTATAAACGTACATGTGTTTATGTGTATAGCTATATTCGTACGTGCATACATGTGTATATATATAAGATTGCATGTGTATATGTATATATGGAAGAATCTAAGCATATATGTATGGGTACATGTGTATGTGCATGTGTATACGTAGGCGTATATATGGGGATGTGTATTTGTACAGTGAATATGTTTGGGTGCATGTGTGTGTATATATATGTAGAATGTTATCTGCTGACCCACAAGAACAACCTGCTTACGAGAGGAGAAATGGACACTAGGGAGCATGGCAGCTCATATGTCAAACCAATCATGCCAGAGGAATATATATATATATATATATATATATGTATTTACATATATATAGGCCAGAGGAATATATATATATATATGTATGTATTTGTATGTATATATATAGGGTAGGTGGAGAGGTGTGTGTGGACAGTGATGTGTGAGACTTCAGTAGTTCGCTATAACGTGGGCTTGCCTTTAAGTGAATGCACATGATACACACACCACAGTGTGCAACTTCGGTAGTTGATACATCTCCTGGTCGTTGAGTTGTTGCTGAGTGCAGTGCAGGGGGAGGGGTGGGGCTGCAGCAATACCGTCGTCTTGTATACACCACCTACTCGCACAGGGAAAGAAGGCGTGGAAGCTTCCTGCGTATATGCAGGACCTACACTCTCACAATTCATATGGTGACCCCTTTAGAAGCTCTGCTTGCATATGACTAAGTATGTCCTTCTCTCTCCTTTCTTTCTTTCTTTCTTTCTCTCTCTCATACATTTGAACAGACAACTTTTTCTCAAACCCAGTTTACTGAAGCGGTGATCTAGATATTACAAAAAGACATGTAGGTCTGATTTCTTTTTGTAGTCTGTAAGATGTTTTTGTCTGCTCTTTCTACTCTTATTCAATCAAGAGTCGAGCAGAAGACTGCCTGTGGGCTACGCCACTACTGTTTTCAGCTAAGAAGGCTCTCATATATCCCCGTATTATTCTCATACCTACTACGCTGCTTCCCATCACACACGAACAGAGAGCAATATATGTCTCCTACCCTCTCCCACAACGCACGTTTGCTGGTTTCTGATTAGTACGTCCTTTGTACATCTAACACACACACACACACACATATTCGATAGACTTCATAAGGAAAGACCCACACGTGTACCTCTGTGTCCCTAAAAACTTGTTTTCATACATACGAAGAGACGCTTATGTCTGTGGACGCACATGTTTGCACGTATAATAACTGTGAAATTATCTACAACTGCTGCCACTTCTACTATCAATACATCATCCACTTCATGAGAAGTACTACTATTAAGAAAGGCAGGTGGGAGGAGATTGAGACTGTGCGCGTACGTCTGCCGACTGCATATATATATATATATATATAGATAGTCAGATAGATAGATATACACCTATGAATATATATATATATATAAATGGTGCGAGGAAGATGATGAGAGAGTGTATGTGTTTGTGGGCGCAATATATATACATACAGATATATAGACATATACGAATACATATATACATATATATATAAATTGTGCGGGGAAGTTGATGAGACAGTGTACGTCTCTGTAGGCGCTATATGTATACATATATATTTATATATAGAAATATTTACCTATGAATATATATATATATATTGTGCGATGAAGATGATGAGAGAGTGTGTGTGTTTGTGGGCGCAAGAGACTGCGCGTATGTGTAATACTCCCTACAACTACTGCCACTACTACTACTACTACTGCCACTACTACTACTACTACTACTACTACTACTACTACTACTACTGCCACTACTACTACTACTGCCACTACTACTACTACTACTACTATTACAACCCCCCTTTCATTAGAAGTATAATTTATGTATGAGGGTAGTTGGGTGTATACTGAGTGTGTGAGTTAATGTATGGCTGCTTTCGTGGGGCTGAGAAAAGTTTATTACATAAGTGCATACTACTTTCTGCTGTTGCAATTACCGGGCAACTGCTGAAGAGACACGGTGGTGCTACTGTCTGTGTGTACATATATTTTGACTTGTCTACTAATGCTCTAAACCGAGACTTCTAGTATCACTACTAGTGCTAATATTACTACTACTGGTAGTACCTCTACTAATACTACTAGTGCTACTACTATGACCACCATTACTACTATTACTTCTACTACTACTAGTAGTAGTAGTTCGACTATTGCTCGCCCTTACTACTAGTACTTCTAAGACTATTATGACGACTAATACTACTACTACAACTACTATAACTGCTGCTACTATTGCTCCCTCGTGCTCCTATTACATCTGGCGCTATTGTCATTGTTATAACTACTGATTCTACTACCACTACCATGACAACTATTTCTCCCTCCTACTTTTAGTACATCTAGTATGAGAGTATTATTACTACTACTATTATTATACCTACTACTACTACTACGTGTTGTACAACTACTTCTCGCATTATAGCTACCAGTACTTGTGTAGTGCTACTATTACTACTACTCTTACCAGTGCTACCACTACTGTTACTATTAGTACTAGTACTCTCACAATTGTTCGTCCTCCATCCTACTACTAGATCTAGAACTATTTTTACCCGCATTTCTTCTACCATTACTGCTACTATTAATACTCCTACAAGTATCTCCCCCCCCTTCCACTAGTACGTCTGGTACTAGTATTATCACTATGTCTACTATCACTACTACCACCACCACTACTACTATGACAACTACTTCTCGCTTCTACCACTAGTACTTCTAGCACTACTACTACTACAACTACTTCTCATAATAATACAACGACATTGCTATTTCTTCTACTACTACGATTATCATTATCACAGCTGTTCTCTCCTTCCTAGAGTGTGTCTGTAGGAACAAGAAAAAGGGTGACTGACCTATACCAATCATGAAAGATAAAATTTATTCGCGCGCCTCCCATCAGTTGCTCCGACGTCTGCTGCGCTTGCAGCTTCCCGTCGATAACATCCTGGAAGGCGTCACACACCACAAACACATTTGCATGCAGCAGTAGGTCTCTTTCGAAAGCATAATGAACTGCTATCATTTCGTTTGCATCTGTGCACGTCTGCGAGAACAACTATCACCACATGGTATACGTACGCTGTTATCGTTTCTCTTGCATTTTCTAAGAAACCACTACCACCGCCCATGATCTATGTACACTATACTCGAGTCTCGTTTGTCTGTGTGTGCACAGGCTCAACAGAGGAGTATTAATACTACCACCGTATACACAGTACCGGAGTCTCTAATACAGGAGAGGCACTGACCACCGAGAGCTACACATATGTGTCTTCTTCAATTCCTATCAAATCTCTGTGTGTGTGTGTATGCATGTTTGATGTTGTGCCGACGACGTAGTTGGTAGACCCCAACAAACAACGTGCGTTTTGCGCGAGAGGAGGAGAAATGTACACTGTGTGTCTGTTTGTGGGCGTGCATATGTGTATGTGTGTATGTCTGTAACTAGTGTTTGCGTGTGTGGGTGTGTATGTGGGTATGTGTGTAACTCGTGTGTGTGTTTGTGTATGCACGTGTGCATGTGTGTATATGCCCGTGGATGTGTATGTAAGCATGTGTGCATATGTGTGTGTGTGTGTGTGTAGGCGTGCATGTGTGTATGTGTCTGTGTATGTGTGTATCTGTGTGTGTGTGTGTGTGCACGCGTGTAACTCGTGTGTGTGTGTGTGTGTCTGTCTGTCTGTACGTGTGCATGTCTGTATATGTGTGTGTGTGTGTGTATGTGTGTAAGTCGTCTGTGTGTGTACGTATGTATGTATGCTTGTTACTCATACGAAGTGCTACTGTACCAAATCGCATTGAAGGATGGAGAGCATATAAAACTGATATCTGCCTCGACAGTGAATAACAGATGGCAAAACGGTGCGTGCGTATGTGTGTGTGTGTGTGTGTGTGTGTGTGTCCCCGTGTGTCTCCCCCTGCGTGTATATATACGTGTATGTGAATACGTATGTGTGTTTGTGTGCGTGTATGTGTATGTGTCTGCCGTTCTGCGTGTGTGTGTGTGTATACGTATATAGTGGTTGTCGGGTATGCGGAGCCGTCTGTATATACGTACGAGGCTGTATGTCTGTATGTTCACACGCACGTAATACATGTAACGTAAATCTACAAAATGGTTTCGCACTGTGCGCCTACGTGTCTGTAGTACATGCACACATATAAACGGCGTCACAGACAAACACACAAACATACACACACACACACACACACACACATCCACACAGACTCACACCCACACACACAAACACACACATACATACACACTGAGTAAGTGTAGCCTCGTACTCTATACGTACCTGTATATACACATATATATATATATATAAATCAAGAGAGAGAGAGATAGAGAGAGAGACAAGGGGAGAGAGAGATATATACATGTATACAAACACACACATTCATATATATATATATATATACATACATACGTATACTTTATATAGACCGAGAGAGAGCCGTTGATATGAGTGTCTCCTGGGCATGCAGTGTATGTAAGACTTTTTTAGACAAATGAAAATGAAGACACCCACCTGGAAGTTTCGAGCAAACTTGGAGAAGAAATGAAGCAGAAGGGCCCCAGGATTTGCTTTAGCCTCCACTAAGGGGTCACCGTAATTGGCAAGCTCTGCTTCTGTCTGCTGCATTAGCACAGCTACTTTTCTGCGCAGCTCAGGCAGCGCTTGCCTTACGTGACTTAAGAGCAGCTATTATAGAAAGCCCCCAAAACAGCACACAGTCAGTCAGACAGACACACATTACGTCCAAGCAACAGCCGCCCACAGCAGCAACAGACAACCACAGAACACAGTAAGAGCAGAGCACAGCAATAGCACACCACAGCAACTGCACACAGCGACAACGCACAGCCAGAGTAACACAACACAGTGGCAATTGACAGTAATAGCACACACAACCACAGGAGCAGAACGCCACAGTGTGGCGGATAGCGGAGTAAAAAGGGAAACACCCACAGCACACAGAAATAGCACACAGTAAATGCACACACCAACAGCATGCAAGGCTGACGCACACCAACTGCACACAATCACAGCACACCACCGTACCAGCACACCACCACAGAAACAGTACACAGCAATAGCACACAGCAGTACCACACACTAATGGCACACCACAGTAACAGCACGCAGCAACAGCACGCAGCAACCACACACTACGATAACAGCACCCAGCAATAGCACACAGCAATAACAGCACACAGCACAAGCACGCCACAGTCACAGTGCACAGCAATAGCACACAGCAGTATCACACACTAATGGCACACCACAATAACAGCACGCAGCAACAGCACACTACAATAACAGCACCCAGCAACAGCACACAGCAATAAGAGCACACAGCACTAGCACACCACAGTAACAGCACACAGCAATAGCACACCGTGATAGCACACGACGGCAATAGCACAACACAGCAAGAGAACACAGTCACAGCACCAAATGTCAGCGAGAGAACACACTACAGTAACAAGACGCCACACCGAAAAGCGACCACGCGGTTACCACACACTGACAGCACCCCACAGCAGCAGCACACCACAGCAACACAACCCCACAGCACCAGCAAATCACAGCAACACAACACCACAGCAACACAACCCCACAGCACCAGCACCCCACAGCACCAGTGGACCACAGCAACAGCACGTAGTAAGAGTACACAGCGACAGAACACAGTAACAGCACACGATAGTAGCAGCACACCAGAGTACCAGCACATCACAGCAGGACAAAACACGGACAACATCGGGCGGCAACTGTATACATATATATATATATATATATATATACGTATATATATGTGTAGTGGCAAGAGAATATATATATATATATATATGCAGTGGTTAGAGAATATCTACATGTAGAGTAACGAGAAAATATATATAAATATACATGTGTTACGTTGATGAGTACACAGAATCAGCAGCTCACCGGCGCCACCCCCACAGACAAGAATACGCAAGACGATAGAGGAAGGCAAGTCATTGAAGTATGCAAGCTGGTTACATATACACAGCTATGCTATGTTTGATGTGCTTACTCCGTAAATATATATATATATATATATGTGCTTACACCGTATATGTGTACATATATATATATATATATGTGTTTACACCGTAAATGTATATATATATATATGCTTACACCGTAAATGTATATATATATATATATGTATATGTGCTTACACCGTAAATATATATATATATATATATATGTGCTTACACCGTAAATGTATATACATATATATATGCTTGTTGCTGTATCTCTCTCATTTGCAACTACGACAGATAAGAGGGCATGGATGGAGGAAGGGCCGGAGAAACGCACTCGTCCCTTTCCTTGGAAAACACAGCGATATACTCAAGTTTACCCCTTACAAACGTACATATATCCCATATAGATATAGATATATAGATATATGTATGCGCCATGGCAAGAGGGTATATACATATATATATATACATGGGCAGTGGCAAGAGAATATGCACATGTGCCGCGACGAGAAAATATATATAAATATAGATATGCGGTGTCAAGGGAGAGCATATAGATATATATATATATACATGTGCACTGGTGATAAAACTTGTACATATATACATATATACATATATACATATATATGTACTCTGGCGAAGAAATGTGTATACGTGCACCGAGAAGAAATTATAGATATGTCTTGAGAAGAGAATATATACACATTTAGATAGACAAGCATGTGTGTGTATGTGCAGCGGCTAGAGAAACTGCTGCATATAGCAGCAATTCTTTTGAAGCAGAGCGATGCGACGTTGTAGCAGCAACGGGCGCCACCAAAGGTCCTTGCCACTGACAGCACTTGGTGTCACTCACAATTACTACCAAATGTAGTAGAGAGGTGTTGACAATTACCAGTTACCTTTCAGTCAGTCATTTCACATTCTATACTCTCATATAAATGTATATATATGTATTTGCGTACATATATCAATCTATATATATATAGATGTATACGTGTGACTTTGGAGAGACAGAGAGAGAACAACATACACATGAAACGAAGCAAAACGATAAAATACTGCAGGCGCGTCAATATCAGTACAGCAGTAGAGTACTATACGCTAACTACTATTGTAGGAATATGCTATGCGTCAGCAGTAGAGTAATACATTTCAACTACTATCATAAATATATGCTACCCTTCAGCAATACTGCGATGCCCTTCAACTACTCCTTTTACTGCTAATACTACTACTACCACTACCACTACTACTAACACTACTGACACTACTACTACTGATACTACGACTACTGCTACCACTACTACTACTGTATATATATATATATGCTACCTTGGAGCAATACTGCAGTGCCCTTCAGCTACTTCTACTACTGCTACTGCTATTACTACTGCTACTACTACGAATACTGGTAATACTGCAACTAGTAGTAATAGCAAGAGGGATATGCTGCCCTTGAACAATAAAAAAAGAAACAACTCTTGATATGGTATTTCAGTCATACTGAAACACAATATCAAATACCATCGTACTTTATTGAGAGTTTTCGCTAGATGAGGGATTCCATGTTGTGAGGCGATAGAGGCATACGCTGCATGCGAACGAAAAAACTGTGCCTCTGCCTGCGCCGCTGCACGGTAGCTCGACTGCTGTGTCTCTTCATCCTCCCCATCCTCCTGTCGCTGCGAGTGCTGTCGCGGGCGGCGACATACGACGCCCACGTACCTGCAGCACAACAACACACGCCGTCGGGGCAGTACCCGACAGTATTACGTAAACAAGTGTTGCTGATAGCATCCGCACTCACACACATATACGAGCGAGGGGAACGGCTTATCTTCGGGGTAGTATACTTCAACTGCTGCTAGTGCAAATTTAGACCGCATCTACTCACACAGACACCGACGGGTACATATATATATATATATATATAAAATATATGTATATGTATGTAAATATATATATATTAACACGCACCTCACAGGTGCGCTGGCTAGTATTGTACCAACACCGACACACACACACAAAGGCAACCTACCTTCAGTGTGCTTCATTATCTTTTCAAGGGCAAGTAGAGACCGCACCTACTCTAGCAACTGTAACGCCACTCATACATACAAACATACGTACATACATGCGTGCGCAAACACACACATACACACACGTATACATATGTATATGTTAATGTTTATATATATAGTAACAATGATTGAGAAGAGTCAAGCATTATACCTCTCCCACGTTTGAAACAATTGGTGCGACTGCATAACAGGTCGACGCGTATATATGTATACGTCTATATACTGTGTGGCAATGAATAGATGGATGCAAATATATAGATATAGATATACGTATATATATAAATACATACATACGTACACGTATGTGTTAGCGTTTCTATATAGAGGAATGATTGAAAAGAGTCGAGAATAAATTCTTACCCATGTTTCAAAGGAATAACTCGATTGCATAACAAGTCGACACAGTCAACGCCGGGTTCGAGTGTATCTATCTTCGTAACTACTCCAACAGTTCGCTGTCCGTGGGGATCGACTTCTCGAGCAACCTTTAAGCTGCAGCAAGCAACGCGTCAAAGTAACTTTCTAAGTAAAGAGGATCAGTCGTGGCAGACGTCCTGTCAGTTTTGGCAGCCATATATATAGACATATATACAATATATGTATCTATACATGTGTATGTATATATATATGTATACATATATTAAATTGGTTACAAATTATTTTTAGACAAGGCCTACATATTCCTAGTCAATGACGTGCAAGCGTTATGAAAGACTCACACAAGGCAGACACACAACTACAATATCATGAAACATCATGTACATATATATATGTACAAAGAGAGAGAGAGCGAGAGACAGACAGAGAGGCGGAGGGCAGGAAAGCATTTCATGTGAGCGAAATTGAATCACAGTGAATACATACACACCTGAAAATTGATGGAAGGTCAGCAGCACTTGTGGCGGACGCGCAATAACAACATGCCCACAGCGCTACGGTGTAGTAGGGCTTCTGAAGGTTGAGGGCCAAAACCAGCATAGGAGAAGGCGGTTCTTCCCAATCACTGCCTATATACTGCAACATTTACATATGTATATATGTGTACATATATACACATATCTATTCCTATATATATATCCCTCCTTCTATCGACACTTGACAGAAGCCCATAGACTACAGCACCACGATGGCTCCGTGGTACACTAGCAGCACATGAGGTAGTGTACAAGCACAAGCAAAAGCCCACCCGTCAGTAGGGCTAGTTACATAAATGCGGCTCAGTACGTCGGTAGCAGTACACACGCCGAGTGCAATAAGACATGCACGACGAGGCTACACAGCACCCTACGGTTGAGAGCGCATGCGGCATAGCCGCAGAAGACCACACGAGCACCGTGGCGTCTTCGCTGGACAATAGCAGTCCATGTCTTGAGCACATTAACAACAGTAGAAGCCCCTGGAGCAGCCCTACTGCTACCAACACAAGACAAACACTACATATGTCAAGCGCACTAACAGGAGCAGCATTCCAGGCAGCAGCACTACGGCTACCAACACAATAGCGATATATGTCGAGCGCACGAATAGTAGCAGACGTCCATGCAAGAGCACAGCGTCTAGCAACATAGGAAGAACGGTACATATGTCAAGCGCAATAGCAGTAGCAGAATCCCAGGCAGCAGCACTACGGCTATCATCCCAAGAACAATATATACGTCGAGCGCACGAACAGTAGCAGACATCCATGCAGCAGCACTACGACTAGCAACACAAGTGGACTTGAGCAGCAGTCCGTAGAAGCAGTGCATAAACTGAATCCAGTGACTGCAGGAAGCACGGCAGCACAAAAAGCGTACGGACTGTGGAGTGCCCACAGCGACAGCAGCAGAAAGTCTAGTAACAGAGTCAGAAGTTACGTGAGTAATAGAGGCAAGGGTGTGCACATATATATACACATATACTCAGGGAGAGAGAGAGAGAGCGATAAAAACACAGAGGTGTGGGTTTTCGCGAAAACTGGACAGCGCATGCAGGAAACGAAACAGAGGGGACACCAATCAATACAACGATGCGTATATATGTGATCCCTTCTTTTTCGTGTGCCTACCTGTCAGAGTTGGCAATATCTGTGTTTGCAGCAGTCACAGCGAGTATAATAGCTGTTGGCTTGCTGATGTACTGGTGAACGATCCGCCTCACTTGCAGCTGCAGGGCAGTACACCATATTTTGTAAGGAGAGGATACCCTCGCTCATTCAGCATATCAAAACATTATACACGCAGGTGATGGCAACAAGTGTTTGCAACAACTGCATGTCTCTCTCATAGGTGCATGCGCACGATGATCGCGCATCAACATATAGTGGTAAGAGAAACCGATAGCTGCATGTCTACTTCCTGCGCATATGCGTATGTTTATCACATCAAGGCATAATATATGCAAGTGATAGCAGCAACTGGATGCCTATTTTTAGGCGTGGCGTATGACTAACGTATCAAGGACTAATACATGCAAACGCTACACACACACAACAGCGTACGAAGTTCACTCCTGCGTGCAATGTAAGTGACGGCAATAGCTGCATGTTAATATCCCAAGCGTATGCGTACAGTTTTCTCAGCAAACAGCTATACATCTTTAGTACACTCACACTTAGACGCCTCGCGTATGCCCCATATACGACTTGCTAGTTATAGTGAACTTGCATAGAAATGAAGATTCACACTACTGCTCTATAGAGAGACTATTTAGGACCCATTGAAACCCCTAAGCAACAAGTGCACAAATGCAATTTGAGAAAAAACACGTGACAACTCGCTCTTTGAATGGCCTGCTGAATGCTGTTGCGGCTACGATGTTGTTGCAGCTACAATGCTGCTGCTGCTGCTTCTTCTGCTGCTGCTTCTGCTGCTGCTGCTTCTACTGCAGCCGCTCTGACTGCATTTACAGCTGCTGCTTCTTCTACTGCTGATATTGTTGCTTTCGCTGCTGCTGGTGCTGCTGCCTTTTCTATTATTGCTTGTGCTGCTGCTGTTGCCGCTTTCTCTCCTGCTGCTGCTGATGGTTCTTCTTCTTCTGCTGAGGCTGCTGCCGCTTATGACTCTCCTATTACTGCCTTCTCTGCCTCAAAGCTCGCCGCCGCTTGTTGTTACATGATGACAGATTAGATTGGAGTGTGGACGACACACTTTTTCCTTCGGCAGCTAGCATGTGTATGGACTTTCTCCAGCTGCTGCCCCCACATCTTCATAAACAAAGAGATACTCACCGAGATATAGCATCAAATACAACCTGACGTCACGCGAAGTATTTGTATAACAGCTCGCCATGTAATGCATACTCATCAGTATGAAGGCCGTTCGTGTGGCTTTCCAGCTTCTCTAGCGGCGTCTATTGCTAGGCCCTGTAGTGCTGAATACAGGAAGATAGGGCCGGCGTCTCCTTAAAATCTTTACAGACGCGGCTCCATATGGACTTGCTACTACTGCTACTTCCAGTACTACTACTGGTACTATCACTAATACTAGTATTACAGAAAAACTACAATGCACGGTGGTTCTCATAATCTCTGTGTGTGTGTGTGTGTGTGGGTGAATGCAACTGTGCCCACACAACTGTTTTTTCCGCCTTCAGCCCACAATGAGAAGCCCTCATTTTCGCTCAGTACATTACTGTCCTGGCAGCGTCTCTCATCTTGCAAATGCAGCACCAACGCTTCCTCTATGTGTGTGCACGGAGGCGTCTACACCCACATCTGCCTGTGCTGCTAAGGCAGCTGCTACGCTACCGCTCAAACGTGCCCTTGGTGGTGCTGCAAGCCAAGGCCGATTCGTGTGAGTATATTGATGTGTGAGATACGCATTGGAGGATGTTTCTGCGAGGATTCATTATTTGCTTACGCCCCCGCTTCCTTCGTATCTCTGAGAGGTATTCGTGAATACAGGTACCCACCCTTCTCTGTAGTACCGCAGAAGCTAATCAGTCTTACGCATTATATGTAATGAAGAGCTGGCCGAGTCGCATATGTGAGTGTGTTTGCCCCACACACACGAGTACGCCCACGTCGGGTGGTGTGTCACTGCGCTTCCCCCTCCTTCATATCTCTTCAATACTCGTGAGTAGCAGTAGCACCCACCCCCTGGTGATACAGCAGAAGCTCCTGCAATTCTACATTGCATGTAATGTATAGTTTCTGCCACTACTCCTACTCCTCCTCCTTTAAGTGGCATGAATATGTACGTGAGTGTCTGAGGCACGCATGTGATGTCTGTCTGTGTCTGTATATATGTGTGCGTGTGTGTGTGTGATTGAGTGGCTTGCTTTCACTTCGTAAGGCTGTGTCTGTATCTCTGTGTGTGTGTGTGTTTGAGTGGCGCGCATTCACTTCGTGAGGCCCGCCTTTCTTCTTCATATCTCTGAAAGGTATTCGTAGATACTAGTAAGACCCCCCTCTGTAGTACAGCAGAGGCTACTACGTCTATATGTATTATATGTCAGGAAAGGCTGATGAGGCCAAGTCGAATATGCGTACGTATATGTGTGAGAGATTCGCAGGCGACATCGTCTCTGGGTGTGTGTGTATGTGTGTGTGACTGGGTTGCTCGCTATTCGCTCATCATATCTCTAGTATATACTCGTCAACACAAGTATCACATAGTATACATACTCCTTTATACAGCGTGAGCTACTACACTCCTACTACACTCATATACTATCGTGTGTAATATTCATCAACACCTGCTAAGCCTACTTCGATATCGGAGGGTTGATCACCAACAGGTACTTTGGTAATTCCAGGGAGATCGATGAGTGTTAGATCAATAACATGTGGAGATGAGATACGCAGAAAAATAGGAAGAGGAGAAACATTTTTTTGCTTTCCGCCGACTCTTTCGGTTTCCCGTTGTATTTCTTTTCGCATCTCCGTGAAATTGAAAAAGCGTTTATCCGGTATATGCGAAAACTCGCCGTACTCCTCCTTAACACGTGCATGGCGCAACTGACATGCACATACATATATCAAGAGAAATAATCATCACCGCCCACAATCCCAGACATGCACAAGTACTTACAGTCACACACACACCCACACACCCACACGCAAAATATGACATTCACAATCACTTACTGTCACATACACATAATATGTCATTGCACAAGAACTCACATTCACACATACACAGAGAACATGAAGTGTACGGGTACTTACAGTCACAAACACACACATACACACACAATATGACATGCACAAGTACTCACAGTCACACACACACACACAATATGTCACCGTACAAGTACCTACAGTGACACCCACACAACACAGTATAGGATGTGCACAAGTGTTTACAGTTACATACACGGTATGTGACCTGCACGAGTATTTTTACAGTCACCCACACACCCACCCACAAACACACACACACAATGTGAGATACGTACACCATATATAATCAGCAATAAGGGCCTTCAGTCATTCTGTGTTGGGCTTGTGTGAGTGTGACTGCATCTGCTTTCGAAGATGCTCTGCATGTCTCCAAACTGTAGATACTTGTGTACAATTCTCAACGACAACAGAAGACCTGGTTTACATGATGTTGGGGGCATACGAGTAGCAGAGTACTCGTGCATGCGGAATGAATGAGGACTAGGCGATAGGAATGGTCCGACACATAGACATTAAACTGAAGTCCCCCATACGTGTACACACGTGTTGCAGTCACTACTTGTGGTCTACTACGTGTATACATACAAGGCAAGAACTATGAGTGGTATACTACGAGTATAAATAGACGGCAACAGCTGCGTGTGTTCTACTACGGGTATGCATACAGGGCAGTCACTATGTGTGGTAGACTAGGTGTCTACGTAGAAGGCAACAACTACAAGTGGTACACTACGGGTATAAATAGACGGCAATAACTGCGTGTGGTCTACTACGCGTATACATAGACGGCAGAAACAACTGCCTGTGGTCTACCACGGGTATGCATACAAGGCAGTCACTAGGTGTGGTAGACTCAGTGTATACACGAAAACGCAGTCGCTGTATGTGCTCTGCTCTCTGGATACACAAAAAATAACCAGCATGTTTGGTGTGCTACCACTAGTACTACTAATACTACTAATACTGATACGACTACTACAACACACCAACAGCGACATCATCGACATATCAATGGAGATATATACGCCACGAGTGCTGCGATAGTTCAGACACCGCCCCTTGGTGTATACCCAAAATGCAACCACCACGTGTGGTCCACTGCTCCTCGTGCCGCTGCTACAACTACTACCACCGAGGCCACGCCTTTCTTCGGGGTGCGAGCATAGTATCTACACACCGTGAACTGAGTATTAGTAAGAGTATACAGTTGTGTGTGATTATATCATTGTGTAGTCAGCTGATGGAGGTGCATTGACGCCGTCTTTAATGGTCTATAAAGGCGCAAGAAGGAAAAACGGCAAAGAAGCGCTTTTTGACTAGCCCTCTTGACACGCATGCATCAAGACCCTCACACAGAGCGCTTTCATGTGCATGTTTTCCTACTCTGATAACTTTCAAAGAGCTACTACTGCAATAAGGACTAGTAGACACATGACGCACTAGTAGCTAACAGCAGCCACTAGTACAGGCAGCCACTACTACAACAATATACAAGAAGCCCTGACACCCGCGTTTTCATGAGCTTTACAAGCCCTGTAAGAGGTACCTGCTCGCAAACGGATGCACAGGGGGTGCTCATAATATAATAGAAGCATCAAGCATCAGTACCTACCGTCGGCCACCAGTGCAAGGAGCTATTCCCATCACAAGTACATCTACATAAGTGAGGCTCTGGAGTGTCTCTTGCACTGTGAGAGACCCTGGAAGCGACCGACATGTACACAAACGCACAGAGGCGCGCACAGGTCCAGTAGAAAGGGTGAGCATTCGTATCTAGCGGCAGCCACCATTGCACTCAGCAACAACAGCAACTACTACTACTTCAACATGCAAGAGCCTTTGAAGATACGGCAGCCATCAGTGCAGTCAGCAACATCTACTACTAATACAATATACAGGAGGCTGTGATACTCTCCTCATGGGCTTCAAGAGTCCTTGGGAAAGACCCCACCCATACACGAGTGCATACTCAATGACAGTTGCGAAGCTTTCGAAATCGCTTCACATGTGGACAGCGCTTCGCTTATGTCTCTTTGTTGCTCAAATGAACCACACAAAGACCGCATTTCTCTTATTATTTGACGTATGTAGAGTGTGACGACAACGTACATACGTAGAACGCGGCGCGGCGTGGTGACACTCAAGGGGGCGCGCGTATGCAGAATATGACAAGTAGGAGAGCAGTATGCGCTGTAGGACACTGTAGTGCGCCTAGCAGACTCCATTCAGAGAGAAAAGGGTGTGGGGGAGTGACACTGAAGAACGTTAAAGCTACCATAAACGTAAAGAATGCGGTGAACTATGGTGGTTTTCCACACTTGGAGACAGCGCCCCGCTGTAATGACACTGAAGCACACACTTGGAAAGCGACCCGCTGTAGTAACACTAAAGCACGCAGTATGAGAGCTACCCGCTGACCCGCTGTAGTGACACTGAAGCACGCAGTATGATAGCTACCCGCTGACCCGCTGTAGTGACAATGAAGCATGCATTAGGAAGGCAACGCGCTCTGATTACACTGAAACACCATGAGGACACACAACACACGTAAAGCGATCGATGCGGTGGAGTGATACTGGAGCGCTGACAGGATCTTTTACGTAAAGAACAACATGCGCCCTGTAGTGACACTGAACGACGTTGACCACTCAAGACACCTAAAGAGAGCGATGCGGTGTAGTGACACTGAAGCGACGAGCAGCTGTTGCACGGAAAGACCACATGCGCTGTAGTGACACTAGAAGACGTTAAAACCACAACGTAAATAAAGAGAGCGATGCGGTGTAGTGCCATTGAAGAGCACACACAAGGCATCACACATGAAGAAAGCGATGTGCTGTAATGACACTGAAGCGCGTGCGTGGTATTCACCACACGCTCTACCAGAGGGTTACGCCCCGAAGATATTGTAGCATGCGGAAGACCCTACACATATTACTGAAGTGTGAAAATCCCGAGCCCCTTCTTAAGCACTCCGCAAGCACTCCGTGAAGCGCGTTCTAGTGACACGCTGGAGGGAACGTACCAACAATACTACCTATACACAGCGACAAGCTGGATATATATACATATATGTATTCATATTGGCGCGATATGAATACATTACAATTACACCTCTCTACTCCACAGTAGCAGTCGGAGGTAATATATCTAAAGCAGAATTGAAAACTGATATAGTAGACAACCACTTGTGCAGCTGTATGTACAAGTGGGTGCAGGCGCATGACGAGAGCTATTACAATGTACTGACAAAAGCACGCATACAGCCATATATACAAATATCTATACGCCCCTCCCCAATATCTACACATATGCATATATAGCGTATGGAGTGTCCAACACGTACAGCGCTTGCTCATTTGTGAGTATATACATGTAGCGTATAGAATATAGAGCAGTATATAGTGCTCGTGCTGAAGCCTGCCTCTGGAATGTATGCAGTGCAAGAGCAACACGTACATTACACGTGCATCGTATGAATACGGGGATTGTTACAGCGTTCTACGACCTTGTACAACCGCTGGCCTATGTACATATATACATGCATATATATATGTGCATATATACGTATATGCACACGCGTATATACACACACACACACATACAAACACAGATATATATATTTACCTGTAGAATGAGAGGTCTTCTAGTGACAATGCCAGTGCCACTGGGGAGAAACTGTCTGCCAACAAGACTTTCAAGCACTGACGACTTCCCAACAGACTGCGCTCCAACAACAGCAATTTGAGGGAGGTCAAAGAGAACCCCAGGAGCGGCCACCCCTGCAGAGACCAACGCGTCCTGCAGTTTATTTAGTAATGGCACAAGCTCCTCCATTGTGTGTGCATATGTATGTATGTACGTACGTATGTATGTAGGTGTGTGTGTCTCACTGGTATATCAGTTATGTATGTAGGTATTCCGTATGTACGTATGTACCTATGTATGTATCTATGTGTGTATATGTGGGTGCGTACGTTGCAGGGGATTCTATCGAGCAGGCAGAGAGGTCTCAGCTTTGTCTTCACTGCCGCATTATGGAGAATAAGACTAGTGAACAGGGCCTTGGCAGCCACTGGAAAGCACCTCCAGTTCTCCACAGCATGGCAGCTTGAGCACTCCCCCCTGGGCGTTGTGGTGAAGATAGCCACAATCACGTTAACACTGACGTGTGGAAAGCCACGTGTAGTGCAACACGACGACAGCTACCAATGTGCACAGCAAGTGTGGACACAAAAAACGACAATACAGATAGTCATTAGACAAACAACATCCAGTAAAACTTCTTAAGTATTATCAAAACTAATACTACGTTGACAATAAGTAATCTATCCCAATGCATCAGAATGTGTGTGTGTGTGTGTTTGTGTGTGTGTCATTTGTTTGTGTGTTTGTCAGTGTTTCGAGAAGTGCACAATAGGGTGAGTTGGTCGCATTGGAGAGCATTTACGCGGGGCAGCTCTAAGACTACCTGCATGTGTTTATTATGTGAACGTGTGTTGTTGGTGGCATCTGCTTGCTGCTTTCTGTCTATCTTTCAGGGTCTGCCTGCAGCCATATATGTTGTGAATTGGGAGATATGTAGCGTTTCGGAGATATGAGCGTACGAAACGTCACTGCTGTATTCAAGACTAAAAAACTTTCGCACCTATTAATCGTACTCCCTCAACAACAGGAGGGACGGTTTATTACTGCCATATTAGTATTGCTACAATGACTAGGAAGTGGATTTTCCACGTATATACACTGACATCATAAACGTACGTGCGCTGAACACGCTGCTAATTTCTCAGTGTAAATGGCGGGGGCTACTACTGCTACTGATACACGCAAGCCACATGCAGCAACCGCCGCTGCTGCTCTCACGCACGGAACATCTGCAGCAGCTGGAAAAATACTGCAGCACCCACTACTACTGCTGCTTTTGCAAATCCAAGGCGGCTGAAATCATACCGCCGCATTGCTACTGCTGCTGCAACTGCTGCGTTTGGAAAACATACGACCGCTGAGAATACACTACAGCATTGCTGGTGCTACAGCTGCTGCTGCTGCAGAAAACATACGGCAGTTGAGGAGTATACTGCGGCATTCCTGCTGCTACTGCTGCTGCGCAATCATAATGCGCCTGAAATGATCCTGCGACTTTTTCGCTGCTGCTGCTCCTGCTGCTGTTGTTGCATGACGTGGGTGTATATATACACACATATTAAAGAGAGCTCCAACAATATGAGAAACACTGATTCCTGTTCATTAGGAAAGCACGCGCCATATGAGAACTACACACAGACAGTCCTTTCGGCTGACTGCTGCTCAGACTATTTATTGCATGCATACCCGCGGCACATACACAAAAGGGAGTGTGCTGTCAACTCGTCTACAAGTACAGCAGAAACAAACTTCTTACAGAAAGCAGCTGCTTCACGTTACCTCGTACACGAAGACATAATGGCACATATTTATATGTATAGATATGTATTAGAATACACCTACGCATGTGTATGTATTAATAATGTGCGTCACGCCTGCTCCGAGGAGTTTTATACGGTGCGCAGGGGCCTAAAACCTGGTGTTGTCGTCTCGTATTACACGTATATAGCATACCTCTTCTAATATGCACGAAAAGACATGCAGCACCACAGTTTCACATATATCTATATATATATATATTTAATCATGTGAAGCCTACCACACATCTACATACTTCGACATCGGTACATGACGTGCATGTACACGTGTACCTCATTTAATGCAGCCTCAAGAACGCTACGGTGGATAGAAGTACAAGCGGGGCACGTTTATGTATATATATATATTTATTCATGGACACGCGTATATTTAGAGATATACCTACATCTACACGTATATATATATATGTATATATTCGTCTGAAATCTGGTGACATGGGTCCCCGCGTATGGAATTATATCGTATACAAATGTATATACATATATGTATATATGTATATATACAGCTGCACGGTATAAGCGACAAGAGGGCAGCGCTATTGGACGAGGACAACACTTCTCTTCTGAGGCGCAATGAAGTGTGACATCCTCTTATAAGAACAGCGCACATATATTTTCGCTGTGAAGGTGGTAACACACCGGGTATGTGCGGACGCATCCGCAGTCCCCTTCAGGCGGGGCTACAACTACGAGGAGGAGCTATTCAGCGCAAATACCAAAGCAAGATGCTAATAAATTCTTTCTGAAGCAGCAGTTCTCGAGGGAAAAGAAAGAGT
>NW_026698665.1:0-87996 GCF_030435755.1 Ochotona princeps
TGGGACCCCTCATTGTATCGGATTGAGCATCCATCACCGCTCGGCATCGACTCTCGTCTTACGCCTTTTTCCGGGTGACACAGCTGAATGACTTTAAAAGATATACACGTTTATCGCCCTCCCCGCTACACAAAAAAGTGTGTGTGGCAGGTTGCCGCGTCGCCTCCTCCTTATACTACGTCATCCCCTGTATGTCGGACTCACGTCCTGATTTTCACGAACCACACAGTCGCGCATAGCCGTGCTCGGACACGCATCACACTATCCTGCACCGTCAAGACGATGACCCGATGTCTTGCACACATCCTCAGCACTTCAAATCAATTCGAGCCCTCGTACTATTTTCATTGCATGGTGGATTTGGTTGCAAACAGGCAAGATCGACCATTCGTATAATTCTTTTGAAACACAAATCTTGCGCAGAAAGCTAGCTCCTTGTGATAACATCTGCTTGCGTGAGTGCATCCGCGTCTCACTTACGCCCGTTACCAGCGATGATCGCCATCACTTAGTATTATTTCGAACACATATCCCACTTCCCAACTTAATCGAGAAGATATTAAATGTTTGCGAAAGCGGAATGGTCGGCACTGCTTTCGACATGTCGCTTCTGGTGCGACAACACAGCTTTTGCAATGTCCTGGGTCTTGTTGAGGACATCGCACATGCTCCGTGTGCGTCCCCCGTGCTCTTATGCGAGCACATATGCCTGGAAGTCTGGTGCGAAGGAGAAGCATTGCTCTTAGTTGCTTAACCTCGCTCATTTCTGATGTCCGTGTGGTGATTTGCACACGGATAACGGCCGCACACTCTTAAGGCATTTTTTTCCCCTGAACGCGTGTAGAACGCTTCACGTGAAGCTGAAATCACAGTTAGCCATGTATATCGGCCTTGTACTGAATAGCTGCCTGTGCGGTCCAGATACCCAGCGCATAGTGTCAAGGCACGCTGCGCTTTCTACAAGCAGCGATAGGTGAAGTGCATGTTAAGCTTGAATGCGTAGTCTTTATTGCTCTGGAGGCGTATATGTGCGAATCGGCTTTCTGCTCTGCGCTTTGCGTCATGCCAGTGTGAGTCTACACCATTTCACAAACTGCACGGGTACATTCATCGCCAACGCACACAGTTCGATCCGCAGACACAGGGTTTTTTAGGAAGTTGTTAATCTTTAACTGAGATCTTGACAAGGTGCGCGAGCTGAAGGGTACAACGTCTTGTTCTACGGGCATACAGGTAGAGTTTCCAGCTCAGTCCTATAATCTCGAGGCCATAACGTACGGAGATGCAAAACCAGCTGACAAGGAGTGTCAGCCGGACGCTTGCAGCGTCGTAAACGCCCTATTACGATTCAAGGTCCCTGTTAACTTCATGCAGCTACAATCTGTGTGTCCATCGCCTAATTATATCAAGCAATACGCTTGTGCACGAACTCTTTCAGATCCCCGCAGCTGCAATCTACGAAACAGAGCGTTAATTTCACCGTGAAAGCAAGTTATTCAGCCAAGTAGGAGAGGGCATGCACCACCACGAAAATCTACGGGTGGCGATCAACCTGTCAATCCTTTCTATGTCTATGGCTGATGCAGAAATAAGCATTATGTAAGATTATCTGCTCCTGAGCTCAGCATTTGAACTGTTCAAGCTGTGTTCCCTACCGACGGGCCACCACCCGGAGCTCAGAGCATGGTAATGAAAAACAAGCCTACGTGTCCTTGCAAGCTTCCAGTGCCGCTACTCTTCGCAAGAGGATAGAGCAATGCTTCAGAACTGGCTGGGAACAATATAAGGGGATCCCATAGAGCTCTCGCACAGGTCCGATACATGCCACTAATCTCTTTTTTTCTTGTAACACTCTGACGCCACCGATCCCATAGCAGACCGTCTACAGTCTTCCAAATTCTCAGTATCATCGACAGCGCCTGGAAATTTACAATGATTGGCGCCTTTGTAATATTCCAGCGTAGTCAACTATATGGCAGTGTTTGCCACTTCCAGTCTCGGCGTGTGGCACTGGCATTACGCAAGCGACTTCACAACAAAAAAGTGTATTTAGGCTACTGAACAAAAAACTCACCCTGTTTCCCCAGCTGTAACAGGAACCTTTTGGATCCTCCGATTCTGTTGGCACACAAATCAGCGATGCATTCTGCTCTTTCTGCTTCGCTACAGCTAGCCAGGGCCACCTAGTGCCTTTTTTTCGCTGATGCTTATCTCTTCTTTCTAAAAAACACCCGCCTGCGATATCAATGTTTGTTCTCTAGAAGATGCACTGCTGCAGCAGCCCAATCATGCTCTTGATGGACACCTCGAGAAAAGGTTATTCCTACACTCCATGATCTGTGCTGCCTTTTCTGCCAGCGTCTCCCTACGAAACGAGACTTTCACGGGTAGCCTCTACAGAGAGAGGTGTTTCAGAGGAAGCTTCACAAGAATGGAAAAACGCATCTGTCAACTTCTCCTATGGACATCACAAACAGCATATCAATCTGCTTTTACGCCTAGCACATGCACAGCGGAAGCTTTGGCTGTCGAGAAATCTGGGTTCGGGTCCCGTTGGTAATGGTGGCCGAACTGGAGCTGCAGTGAGCGAAAATATGCCCCCGTGTACGCATCCGGCGCACGTTTCTCCTAGCCGCTGTTGGAAACGCTGGATTAGAAAAACACTTTGCTACTTTTCGGAAGGCCATTTTTGCTTCTAAAATGAGACCCTCATTGCATTCTTTGAAGGATAATCTACTCTACGCCACGGTCGGCGGAGCATTTTGCAAGGGAGGCCTTGATAAGGCACTGCAGTTTTGAGGCCGTAAGAGCTCCATTACTCTGTAGAATCGAGCACTTAGCACTGTCCTCCAGGCTGAGGTATTTCGTTGAGCGCGACTGTCCCGATCATGCTTACATCAACCTACAAAGGGGACGGGTGTAAGTTAGCCGGCACCACGCCTCGTTGCGGGCAGGACACTATCGCCGGATATCGAGACAGAGCAGGACACCAAGGGATGTTCTTTCCTTGAAAGAGACCGCACCTGTCAGAGACTTCAACAAGGACGTCTTTCTGATACTCCCGCGCATGCTGCTTTACGTTGGGGACTTCTCTCGATGCTGCGCACGTGCACAGGAATGCTTTCACCGGAGGGGCTGTTGCTCGGTGAAATCTCTTGATCTCCTGTTCTACGCAGTCGAAAGCTCACTTGAAAAGCCGTTCCAGCTATACAATGCAAGCACATTCTCACGTGCGTTCACAAATCTCCACATGTCGACCTGGTTAGGGACGACGCAGGTATGCTCTGTACGGCGGACCTCAGAGTACTTTTCGTGACTTCGGGTCAGAGAAACCCGATGGCTGAAAAGAATTGTACGAACTGTAGAGTAATTCTCCATAGTCGGTGAAGTCTCAGGGCGCACGTCGCTGCGACAGCACTTTTAACCACGGCGACTGGATCAGATGCTTCTGGTCAGTATTACAAATATAGGCCATTATCAGAGGTACGGACGTACGGGAACCTGAGAATCAAGGAGCCAGGACAGCGCCGGCATACGCCCGTGATTACTATACCTATGCGCAACAAGAAGAGGCAGACTTCACACTGTCTTATTTACAAACATAAATGCTGCTGCCGGAGGTCGGCAGGAATTTCACCTGTAAACGAGCGTCGCGCCGTGCCAAATTCTTCTTTCTACTTTCCAGCCACGAGGACGCCGGGCATGAGCAAAGGCACACAATGGCACCAGAATAACTAAATCTCCTCACCAGCATCCTCACTGCAACGAGACTTGGAGGGCCTGAATCACATTTACCATACCACAAATATGGAACAGGGCGGGAAAGATTAGTTGTCGACATCAACAGCGCTGCGAGAACAGCGAACGCCATCAAGGGTAAAAGCGAAAATGGGCTGCAGTACATGAACGGCTTCTCGTGCGCCGACGATTTTACAGAAAAGACAGTGTCCGCTCAACCTCGCAGCAATATCTATGCAACCTCCATATTTCAGTATTCCTCGTATTGCAAACGTTCACTTGATGCATACTGGTGCTCGGGAGTACACAAACTGTCGTGAAACTTCTGGTTTTCTGATGTTAATAAGGCAAAGATTGAATTCAACGCTTGAACGCTTCAAACAGAAACGGACGCAGGTCATACATTCTTCCAACTTGCCTTACTAATCGATATAGTATTCATTATGACCGAAATTCCCAGGCTTCAGGAGAATACTGACAAAATTGGCAAAGCACAAGATCGAGCCTGGAGATCAATCTGAAGATTTAAATGACTGTGCTATTCTACACCTGCCTCAGGGTTGCCCTGCACCAGTGTGAACCAGACGGACTGGCCGTCTAACCCACGCGCGCCCCGCGACCAGGCTCCTGGGGACAAATCACCTTCTCGGCAAAATTCAGTACATTGGGCCGTACTCTGCCTGTGAGGCTACCTGAAAGGCACAACCATGATTTTGTTGCTGTGAAGGGTCACCGTCTGGACTGCCGGAACCGTGTGACCCTTCGGGAGGCCCGAATGGCTCACGATGTACTCTCCGTCATACTCGACAACCTGATTGAATGACTTCTCGTGCATGCAAGGTGTGCTCGAGATTTTCTGCAGACACCTTCGCTACCTTGGCAAAAGGTAACCACGTTGGCGGATCATGAAACAAGACAGAATGACGTTCAGACGCTCATACGTATAAAGGCGGCATGCGCCTGGATCCCCTTCATACCCTTGTACCAGATGTTGATGCAGCCTGCATGAAGCTGGCGATGACAGCCTCTCTAGAGCCTTAGTCCTAATATCCGGTTTAGCGCAAGGAGTCGTGCGTACGTGGTCGCGGCGCTGACCGTTATCACCTTTCTGGTCCCTTTGCCGCCGAACTACGAAGCTTTCGCCACCCTCTACTTCTCGCCTCTCTCTTACGCCTCTGCAGATGTAACGCTGTTGCAACCCTGGTGGGCAACTTCCTGCTCTGCATCAGCTTCTTGATAAACTGCCGCTGTCATGCTGTATGCTCCAGTCTTTCTCACCCACTGGTATGTCCCATACGCCGAATATACCGCTTGACCCGCGAGAACTATGCAATATTGCATAGGCGCACCCCAGCACGCGTTTAAGTAATATGCAGCCGTAGGCAGGATATGCTTGCTTTCCTAGGCATTCCCGTCTAATCCAGAGTACTTCACGAGCAGGTACGTCTAGTGCTGCATGCCCCACTCACAGGATACGCCCATATACTGAGCCTCAGCAGACTTCTCAGGCACAGCCTGTTTCTAGAAGCGCGCTTCACTTGATGCATCTACCTTTTATAACGCACAACTTTGACCTCATATGTGGTGCGTCTATCTTTTGTAACGCACACTTCGACCTCATATGTGCCATTTTCCTGTGCTCAAGTTCGCCCGTCTCTACCTTCTCGCCATATGTGGTGGCCAACAGTCGACTTGTGAGATTGCAAGTTGCACATCGAATTCAGACACTGCCTCTGTTGCAGTATGACTCTTACTGAAACAGGCCTCTTTAGAGGCAACTCTTTCTCTGGCTAAGCATCGATCGACGTTCAGCTGAGTGAATCGCTGAAGCCGTCTCTTCGTAGCAAGAAATCCCTTCCACCTCTCCCTTTTTCTCCGTTCAAATTTCCTCAGTTTGTGAGCCTTCAAGCCCGTTAGCGGCCTCAGACATTCTAAGCCATAGTGTTCTGCACAGGAATAACATGCTTCGTTGCAAGGCGTAGTTGCTACCCGCTGAATGATTAATGGAAAAGGAGCGGTTTCTGCCGCCTCGTAGACAGCGAGTGAGTGGAAATTTGGTGCAGACTGGTATCCGTTGCAGTAGAAGCGCAGGAGCTTGCGTCGCTGGAATGAGCACCATGGTGCGCTGCGGTCTCGAGCTGCCGTCACTCGAAGGCCTATTCTCTGCTGATGCATAATCTCCCAGCTTGCGGAATCAGACAGCCGCTTCATTACTTACTGCAATATTTCAGTTGAAGACTCTAGCGAGAGCTTATCATCTAAATGTCAATGTGTTCCATATTTAACCGGTGGTGAAACTCTCATGCAACATGGAAACGTACCGTTCAAGTCAGCTACTGATACTTCAGGTTGAAGAAAAAAGGATTTTCTGCTCCTTTGTCTCACGAATTTCCTCTGAAAACCTTGCCCGCATGAGGAAGGAGTGGTGTTATTGTGAGCAGCTGCACATTTATCAATAAATCTGCCCTCTTTAAAGCGTCGTGGCCCACCTGACGCATACAATTCAATTTTTCTCTATGCCTCCCCGAAAAAGACCCAGAAGCTGAGAACCCTCGATTTTAAAAGTGCACAGTGTTCTCTGGTTCACAAAACAATACGTCAAACGTTCCTCTTCCTTCGACTGCACTTAGGATTACAATCATGACGCCCGCAGCGAGGAACCCCAGAGAAGTTTTACCTGGGACTGCCAGCCCAGTCGTTCAGCGCAACAGCGTGGCAGTCTTTCGTTTGCCTTGAGGGAACCTACACACCGAAGCTGGACGTCAGATGCACTGCAGTGATCGTGCAATAATTTCAACCCCTTCACTCCCAAAGATCCTTTCTATTCTGCAGAGTACGAGCGTAGTTTGGTATCTACATTTCTCACTATTGTGCCCTTGCGGGCCGATCGCGCTGTCTGGATATGTGTCGCTTTTACTTCTGAAGCACGCTCACGCTGTACTTCGTAATTTGTATAATTTCAAGATACTTGTGGCTGGGGCGCAGTGTGTGGTCGTCAGCGTACGTTTTCTGGCATGCGCCGGTCACAGGAGAAACTGCAACGAATGGAGCATTTACAACGCTCCCGGTGCCATAGGAGGTAAACATCCACAGTGGAACTTTGCATCTCGGGAACTTCGTCCTCCTTGCCAGCTCGGTAGCGGCTGCCCGATGTAATGCTCTAGCTGGTCGCCGCCACAATCATGCAGCGTCTCTGTGGCGCCTCACCTGTTTTGAAATCCAGCCGGGGTCGCTCGATCATATTCTCGGACTGCCCTCACAGCTCAATTTCACCCCAGCGCAGTAACTCTGATATCGGCGTTGTAGTGGAGGATGGCTTGCACAGCAAGACTAACTATCGTGACAGTCCAAGCGCGCCCTATCACGCATAGCCACATGTGCTAGAGTGTATGCGCCAGGCGCTGTTAGGAAAAGATGAATCCTAATAGTCATCAAAAACATTCGTTCCTGAAAGAATTCTCGCAAGCTGAAAGCCTGACTTATGTCGAAGTTAAGTCAAAGAAAGCTTTTAACCGCCAGTGCACGCTTTTTTCTAAGAGAGTTGCATACTTCTTGGCCGTGAACGTCACGTGAGCTCTCGAGGCGGGAGGCTTTCAGTATAAAGCTGCGACTTTGTCTCGAACTTCGCCATTCACTCTCTATACTGTTAAACGATGGTAAAGCATGTCTTCGTCCCCAGCATAAGCTCGTTGCCAGCACTTCACGCTGCCAAGCGTGTCTCTCACGACGTCTTCTTTGTGGACAGTATAGTATCTTGCGCTGTAGGAGAGCGGGGTGGTGCCAAACCCTTCCATCTTGAGTCAGTATATATCACACCGCACCACGTGGTGCCCTTTTCGATAGAGCTGCTCGCGTGCAGCGAGGTGTGCATGGATTGAAGTGACTGTCCTTCCGGAAAACGAACAGCCAGGGCTTCTCTTGTACCGACACTACTGTTCTGACCCCGAGAGCTTCTGTGTGAGATCAAATAATCTTGCAGTCGTCTGTTTGTTGCATAACACATCAGCAGCAATCCGGGGTACAGCTTGTACATACGGGTGGCGTTGGGCCTGATGACAAACCCTTTTCGGATCTGGGGCAAGACTAAAATCAGGTGACAGCACCACACAAGAATACACCGTAGCACCACATTAGTTTTCGCTTGCTCTACTGGGAAAGCCGAGCATGCTAAAACCCGCCGCACCGACTGTTCCCTGTGGCACCGCGCTAATCAAGGAGAACGACACCTGTCGGCACTGTCTCAGAGGCCCCACGCTAAGCATGTATCCCGACCAGTCCTCCGCAGACACACACAAAGTACACTCTAAAGTTCACTATAAAATAGATTCATCTCGATTTGAGTATCATCAGCTCGCGGAGGTGCTGCTTATCCGACCCCTGGCCTAGGGCCCCGTTAGCACGCGGAGCGTAAAGTTCGCTCTTCACGCCTTAAGACCCTGCTGCTGCGATAGAAAAGAACCGAAATGAGTGGAAGCCGCCTTTTAACAAGATATCCTGTGATTCTTCTTTCGACGCCTCTCGCAAAACAATAGTAAAGCGGCAGGTACACGTAGTAGGCCGCCTTTAGGAGCGATCAAGGCTGCGGTGCTCGAGAATCGAACTGCTTGATCTTAGCTCGGAAAAGACCCAAATAAGATCCTCAACGAGCTATACAGGTGGCCTACAAGGAATTTTGCAATCTGAGGTAGTGCAGGACAACTTTAAGTTCAGATAGCAACCCCACTCCTCTGTGGATGCCAAATTCATACGCGCCCGCACACCGTTGAATCTTCCCATAATATATCTTGACGTTCGTAAAACGAGATGAAATCATGGAGAGTGCAGAAAATTCTTTAATACTCGACTATTGTGAAAGAAGATCCTGTCGTTGTGTTTCTCAACTTTCTCGTAGGAACGGCCACGGCTTCTGTGTAGCTGTATAAGAAGCGTCCAAAAATCGAGTGGGCCTCCCTGTCGTTTCCACCATGTTAAGTAGTCCTACCTTGCCCTCCTCCCAGCCTGCCCTCTCTTCCCTTGGTGTAAGTAGCGAACGGACACGATATCCGAAGAGGACTATCCCCGAAAAGGTCTGGTCGTCTGAATTTCCTGCCACCTCAGAGGCTGATCTCCAACCCATATGGGCACACGCCCCTCAGTGTTCTCATGTAAGTCCCTTGCAACCCCTTCGATGCCGAGAAGGGGTATAGCCTTAGCTCCTTGCGTCTCGGAAAGACCTTTTTCGCCTGTGGTTCCCCGAAACGGTCAACAGTCGCGATGCGGTACCGAATTCAGGAATTCCACACAATGCTACGACGCTACAGGAATTGAGGCAGAACGACTGCGCTGTAAGCTTAATAGGGACATTTCTGGAAAGTATACGTATACGATCTCGAACTGGGTGAATGCGTGGCGGCAAGACAAATTTTGTGATGACTAGATGGTAGACAATGTTCGCTACCACTTCAGTGACTCGATTACAGACAATAGTCGACACCACTTCCATGATCGACTGACTATTGTGAGCTAGACAAGGCGGGTTCATCAAAGCTACATGTATGTCGGCACTATGGAGCGAGACGTGAAACCGCACAGCTTCTACCGTAGCCACAGGTCATGTTGCGGCCTGCTCAGACCTACTAGAGTGAAGTCTTTTCGTTTGAAAGTCACTTTGGTAAAGGTGACGCAAGTATCAGTGGTGGAACATCTCATGGAGACACGCACGCCAGGTGGACATCTTGCTGCGGGATGTTTGAAAGCTGACCGGATGATACCGTTCTCTTCCGGAGCAGTGATGGCACGCCTCCCTTTCTTGTTGAGCCTTTAAGTATATACCGGAGATCCGCTAATTGTCCAGCATACACGTTTTCCCTGTGCTAAGCCACGAAGAGTCATGCGCAATCATGTCAAAGCGCGCCCACACAAGCAGCCACACCCTCATGCGACGTACTCTTCTCGTCATCATGAGACGCTAGCAGGCACAGCTCGAACCCCACATCGGTGCGGCATGCCTCTGAGAGGATAGCGCATATGCGCCCGTCTCATTAAAGCCTCACAACACAGCCGCGACACAAGGTAAATGGCCGTCATGAACCAATGGGGTTCGCAGAGAAGCGACGTAGGCTCAGCAGCCGCATCGAACCGGTTTAAAGCCCTTCTGCTACCGTTAGAGCCTCACAGGGGATTGTGACTCCAGCTGTCCCGGCATAATCCTGTCAGTCATGCAACGCTTAAATCCGGCCAAGGTAAATAGGCGTTCCCCTGCCGGATTACCAGGGGTGCTAGAGTCTGGATTCATTGATAAAGCAGCTCGTGCCTTTTGAGTCTTTAGCTTCAGACGAGATAGATCTCTACAGGTCGCCCAGTGAGAAGGTCGCGGTCTTCGAAGGACAGAGGGGATCTTCTAACCTTGAGAATCTCAAATTATTCGGCAACTGCAGTGCTTCCTTCGTATTTGTCTCACGAATTCAAGATAAAAGATACTGGACATCGCCTTCAGTGTCTTAATGTGACCGTCTAATGCTGGAAGCGAGGCCAAAGGAGACTACTTTCAGTGATTTACAGGAAAAATCACTCGGAACGGGTAAACGTCGCTAGGGTGCGTGCCAAAGAAGTTTGTTATACACAACCGAAGCGTCTTACGTCCCAGTGATCTTTCAGCGCAAGTCAGTTACTGTTGATACGCGCCGCCAACCGCACATATTTGCTAAAGCGTGTTGCTTCGTTTCCAGATACCTGCGCATGGTGAACTCGATCATGTGTGCCGGCTACCCCGCATTGTCGCTCAAGCGCTTTAGCACTCACACTCTTGTACCGTTGCGACGAATCCATGACATCTGGTCAAAAGCTGTAGACCGAAACCTTTGGAGAACTCAACGCTTAGAAACTTATAACTCCGGTCGAAAAGCCACCTGCTGCGGACTTAGGCAAACATGATGCGCCGGCGTAACAGACTGATTGCATCGATTTCCCGAGAACGCAGTGTCGGGTATAGCGGAAGGTGGCTCAGTCCAAATACCACGTTAATTAGATTAGACGCCACACAGTTGCGGCGACAGCAGAGGAAATCTTGCTTAGTCCGTATCACCTGCACCATCGCGAGGCTCGCACCGTCTATCCTGTGGGTATCACGTGTGCCCTCTAAACCTCGGGGGTTTTCACAACACATTACTAGGCTGATTAGGCTTCCCCTCATTTGTGTCTTTGTTGTGCATTGCGGAAGGCAGTGCTCCCCTTGCAGCCAACATTGTCATAAGTTGCAAAAGCTCCATACAGTGAGGGATTTCCTGCCCGATGCTTCTCCCAAGCAGCCACATCATAGAGGCCCCGGTTGCCGAATGCCTCCAGCTGTGAGATCTGGCAAGCCGCTCGCTTGAGCCGATCTAGTGACGCGTACGCTGAGACTGCTGGAATGCAATCGGGTGAAATCTGAGGGATCGCCCGTCCTGTCACTCATAGAGACTAGAGGCGCGCGCGATGCACCCCTCACCCCTCCTTGTAAGACATGCTATGCTTTGAGTACGAACTCGTGTTTGTCACAGGCCACATGTACAAGGACAGAAGCGTGGCAAGTCGATTGAAGCTACGGGGAAAATTGGATTACTACCTCACAAAAGCCTTGGCCAGTCACAGAGGCGATCACGGCGTCGACGCCTGAGGGCAAGCGACGAGAAGGCAAAATTCTCAAGACTTCAATTCTATCGACCGCTCCTGGGCGCAGCGTCTCACTCTTGTGATGCGTACACCACATTCCTTAGTCACACGTGCATCTTAGTCAAAGTGGAAAGAGCGGAAGCATAAAAATGTTCTCTGTGTGCTGGGACCTATCATGCGAGAGTCGCTTAATATAAGAATCCGTGAAGCTCATGAGACAACCCCTAACGCAATGCAGCACAGAGATCGAGTAAAAATCTACCTTGCTAGTTCGGGGAGGCAAACACACACGTTGGGGTTAAGCAGCGTGGTTTTTCAAAAAAATAATCTCCTTTCTCACCGACGTCTTCTTCAGCATAGCTGAGTGCTCTGGGTGGATGTCCAGTGTCAAGCGCGTCGCCGGCTGCCACATTTTTGCGCGGTTTCGCTAGCACCTCGCTACAAATGCGCAGAAGGATCCCAGCCTTTCATGAGGGCGCGCTCCCAACGTACTAGCTGTGTTTGAAAACGTCAAGTGTCATTTCTGCAAAGCGCTTTCTCTACTGCATAATATGGATATTCGAACAAATCACTGTGTAGCAAGCAGACGCGTCTTTGGCTGACTTTTCTGTTATGTTGGGCACGCTAGAGCCTTTCGAGGACTGAAACTGGCACAATCCAGATGAAACCTGGATATATATGGTAGAGCAACCACGAGACAAAACTGGTACACTATGCATGCGGTCACACAAATGCGGTTCCCAAGAGCTGCAAGCTGTAACCATCGGAAGCTCGTATCGACGCTAGCATCCCTCCAGGTGAGCAGTACGCACGTTTCCGAAAGTCTGTCCTGGTCAAATTTTGCACCGTCTGCTTTATGCGCCGCAGGTGGAATTTTGTGTCCTGTGCTCGCCACGACGTCAACTGTGCAGACATGGTTTAGCGACGGAGCAACACTTTCTTTCATAGCTCTGTACCTAGCAAGTATAAGAGCATTGTAGCCATACAAACTATCTTCTGAATCCTTGCGCTACACGGATGTGGTCGGAGCTGGCTAGACCCAGAATGCATTTCCTATAAAAATGATTCCGCTAATTCCAAGCTCTGCAATATCTCTCATTTGCTTTTTACTCGAGATTTGACTACATGTTCGCAAAATAAGCATTTCCATCTACACAGCGAGCCTCCCGTTTTGGTCGTGTCCACTGACAAGATGGAGCACAGACAACATGAGAACGCTGTTACTGGCTATGGTTGCGAATGATTAGGTATTGTACAGTCTTAGCAGTGGTTCTCGCTGCTAGTCATGACTTGGTAGGCTGCAGGAAACAGAACAAGCCCTGCAGCAGTAACATATAGGGGTAGGCATAGTATTAGGCGGAGTCAATCACGTGCATATAATTGTGAGTACGCGCTTGTAAATCACAGCAGGGTCCCACATGGAGAGGGGAGCTCCTGGATAGCGTACCGCAAGATATGTTGCTTGTTTAACTAGCAGGTATACCAGCTTCAACACAAAACCGTTGAGAAAAGCTTACACTCAGCGACGTCTCTTGCGTTAATGATTCGGCGGCCACACAAGACTAAGCCTATCTGGGGACGGTGTCGTACAAACTCCTTGCCTCACAACACTCTTGGCTAGTCACAGAGGCGATTGTGCATGCAACGAAAAGGCAAAATCCTCAAGAATTTAATTCTATCAACTGCTCCTGGGCGCAACGGCCGCTCAATCGTGTGCTGCATACACCACGTTCGTTATCCGGACGTGCCTCTTAGTCAACGTGGCAAGAGCGGAAGCCTAAAAATGTTTTCTATGCATTAAGACATTTCCTGCGAGAGTCGCCCACAATGACAATCCTTAAAACTCATGAGACAACTTCAGCGCAATGCAGCACAGAGATCGAGTGAAAATCTGCCTTGCTAGTTCGGGGAGGCAAACACGCATGCTGGAGTTTAGAAGTGTGGTTTCCTCATTAACTAATCTCTTGTCTCAACGCCGTCTTTGCCAGCATCGCTAGGTGCACTTAAAATATGTCGAACGTCAAGTGCTTCGCCGGCTGCAACATTTTGCGCGGCTTCGCTAGCATCCCGATACATATGCGCAGCAGGACCCCAGCCACTCATGGAGGCTCGCCCACTGCGTACTAGCTGTGTTCAAGGACGTCAAAGTATCATGTCTGCAAAGCGCTTCCTCTACTGCTAGTATGCTCATTCGGACAAATCTCCGTGTAGCACGCAGACGCATTTGCGGCTGACTTCTCTGCTATGTTGGGCACGCTAGAGCTCGTTGAGGACAAAAACTGGCACAATCCAGATAAAATCTGGTTCATAACAACGACGTGACAAAAACGGTACATCACGCAAGCGGCCACACAAAATGCGGTTCCGAAGAACTGCAAACTGTAAGCATCGGAAGCTCATATCGCCGCTAGCATTCCGCCACGTGAGCTGTACGCACGTGTCCAAAAGTTTGCCCTGGTCAAATTTTGCACCAGCTGCTTTATGCGCTGCAGGTGGAATTATGTATTATGTGCTCGCCACGACGTCAACTGTGCAGTACAGCTTAGCTACGGAGCAACAGTTTCTTTCATAATTCTGTCCCTAGCAAGTGTGAGAGCATTGTCACCAGACAGGCTATCTTTTGGATCCATGCGCTACACGGGTCGGAGGTATCTAGATCCAGAATGCATTTTCTCCGAAAGTGCGTCCGCTAGTTCTTAGCTCTGCAGTGTCACTCTTTGTTAGTTAATCCAGAGTGATCATTTGTTCGCAAAATAAGCAAATCCATCTACATCGCAAGCTTGCCCTTGTAGTCTAGTCCATTGACACCATGAAACAGAGAAAACCGGAGAACGCGTTCTTTAGCTGGTTTCGGTAGCGCATGATTAGGTGTTATACGCTCCAAGTAGTGATGCCCGCTGCTAATCATGACTTGGTAGGCGGCAGGTAAAAAACAATACGCTCCAGCAGTAACATATACGGGTAGGCATAATATTAGGTGGAGTCAGTCAGGTGCATGTCATTATGAGTACGCGCTTGTCGTCACAGCAGCGTCCCACATAGAGAGGGCAGCCCCCTGGATTGCCTACAGCAAGACATGTTGCTTGCTGAACTAGAGCAGGTGTATCCACTTCAACACAATACCGTTTAAAAAAGCTCACATTTAACGACGACTCTTGTGTTAACAGTTTGGCGGCTACACAAGACTAAGCCTATCTGAGGACGGCGTCGTAACGAGTTACTTGCGTAGCTAGTTCCTGAGCTGCATCTGGTTGTTTAGACGACTTTTCCGTGCATCGACACTTTAACGAGGGTCGTTGAGAGATGCACCCGTTCAGGACAGCAAGGTGGAACCGAGAGGGCCGAAGCCTTCCGGGCTAGCCCACGCCGATCGTAGCGCAGCGGCGGCATCCCCATAGACAGAGTCTCAAAAAACATTTCACCCAGTAGCAACAAGGCTTAAGCGCTCCGCGCACCTTCAGATTGTCGCGAGATGTGGTAGGCCAGCTGCAGATGGCAGCTGGAGGGGTCGCGTTCACGCTGCTGCAGAATGATGTCCGTTTCCAGGCCACCATGCATATCATCCGCGCCTGCTTCTCGCATGCGTGGCCGCCCTTGTATTCTACGCCTCACACTGAAAACATTCAGACTGAATTGTGGTGCAGGAAAGAACACTTAAAAGACATCAAAGCTGCTGCAAGATACTGAGAATACAAGGCTCATCTGGGAAATATGCTGTGGTAATCAGTACAGAACTTAATGCGTAGGCGTCAATAAGCCGCCTTCCTGATATAGACGTACAAAAAGCGCCAGACGAGGGCAGCAACTCACTGCGACGAGCTTTCGTCGAAGCAACGATAGGCCATGCTAGGTAACTCGGATGCTTGTAGAGGTACTCCCATACCATTGAATTCATCCTATTTCTGACTAAGTTCGCCGTTAGCACTAAGTAGCTCAGCTGCACTTCGACATAGGTACCGTCGGAGTGGTATTCCTTAAAATCGTATTCATTGTTCGTCATTTCGGTTGCTATTTATCACTCCTCGTATGTAGGCAAGTGTGGCGCAGCAATGACAATCTAATGCTTCTTCGACTGCATTCGACAGACCATGCAAGAGGCCACCGTGCGTCTACGGAGATCACACTGTTTTTTGGCCCCACGGCTCCCAGAAGGGAGGTTTTCCCTCCAAAGCACCTCATGCCTGTACGCAAAGAGTCGATCAACGCTAACCACTCTCCTGATGCCGCTTTGCCTCATTGATGCCGTCATTCAATTGCTCAGGCCTTCCCTCCTTCCTGCTCCTCTCCACTCAACCCAGGGGCAGACTCCTTCAGAACGTCATGCAGTGAAGTGACGAGAGAGTATACTTTGTGATCAGGCCTTTCAGCCTTGTGCGCGGCAGCGGCCCGAGAGCGCAAAATGTATATCATCGCGCGTACACAGAACCTCTGTAATTGTCTGCTTTTGTGTGCGTTCAAGTGACACTCCCCGAAACCTGTGCATGCACGTGTTTCTGGTCATATAGTACGACATACGGATGAACAGACACCCATACGATCCCGAGAGTCCCTTTTAGCCTTTACAGAGCCGCAGCATGCACACGAAAGAGTGGCGTCACGTCTCTGGTCTATGTCGTCTCTCCTGCCCATGCACACTCTTCGTCAAACAGGCCACGTAGACCGAGATTTGTATTTCTGAACTCCACTGCTACAGTAAGGCATCACCTGCGCAGCACTTCATCACGCTACTGCATTCCCTAGACACCGTCGTTGTCTCTTGCCCCTCGCAACATTTTCCATATAAAGACTTTTTCGCACAACTGATGTATACATAAATAGGGACAGCACCTGAGCATCTACACGAACAAACCCCTTCCCTTCCACCTCCTCCCACAGAATCACCCCACTGCCCGGGGCTGAGCATGTAAGAGCCTGCTTCTTATTTTCATGTGGCAGACGCAACAAAACAGGTCCTTTCTCTGCAAGCATGCAGTAAGTGTAACTGGAAACAACAATGACATTCATGAAAGCGCACGACGTTGTCAATTGTAGTCAACCTCTAGCGCCTTCTCAAAGCATGCTTCCAGCTTCAGAGGAGCCACCAGGAGCTGGTTACCTCCTGTGTCAGATCAGCAGGCCGACGTTAGATTCGCAGGCTTCGGTTGAGGAACAATGTCTGACGTATCCATGCACATAATCACCATAGAGAAGCACAGATGCATTACGGAGGGGAATGCCTGAGCCACCATTGATGCTGTCCTGCTCGTGTCCTAACCTCTCCCAGCGCCGCTCCCTAGATAAAACTGCTGGCTGAAGCTTCGTCGCTGCGCGTCGGGACTAGCTGCAGAACGGACGCACTGGTCACGCAAATGCCTGAGTACTGTGAAATAGATCCAGCTGTAAACGAGTCGACGCTTTACAAAGATGGATAGTTCGCAGTATCCTTGAACAATGACATCGCTTAAGAACAGATTGAGCGCCCCCTGTGGGCGCAGGCATTCGCATCAGGCGATACTGCTCAATGGTTGACACGAGTCTCCTGGGGCACGATGAACAACGGAAGACTATATATATATATATATATAGGCATACCCCAACACAGCCAACAACAAAACTGGTAGTACTTAAAGATGTAACCAGATACAGATACACGCTTAATGTCTATTTTCCAGCATTTCGCCGTGAACACCGTACTGCTGGATTGTGAAGACGTTTTCTGCGGACAGACACGTCTCTGACATACACAATTGATACATGTAAGAGCAGTACCATCTACAAAGGAGGAGATTGACAAAGTGGGATGAAACTACTTAATCGTAACCAGCACGTCCCAGAGCATTCAGGGGCTTTAGCTGACGGTAGCGGCTTTGCACCCTAGCAGGGAATGGAAAGCTGCTTCTCTCTCGTACCACCCCGGCACAACTTAGCATGCACGTTAATCTATGCCTCACGTTCACAAAAGTCACACCCATGCTTGTCAATGGAAACTTCCGGAATGCCGCGAAATCCAATTCTAGTACCGCAGACTGCCTTCCAGGTGAAATTATATGCCTCTCGTGCCAGTGATTTGCCCGAGCTTTTTCATCTAAGTGCAGTAAGTGTGGGACGCCCAGCTGTTACGTTTCAAATCAGTATATAGCACTGCAGAACCGCTAGAACCAGACCAAAATGGTGGAGCTGTCTTTTCGCACAGGTACCTATCTTTTAGCAGACTTGCAGAAGAAATGCCTTGAACCAAGTATTCCTCTCTAGGAGTAGAATCTGCGGTGTGGACGCAGGTGCTTAATGGCCTCTGGATGCACCTATCCCCCTAAAAACGTGGGCATCCATAATCAGGCAGGATTTATTGAAGCACGCCTACAAGGGAAGTCTCCGAAGGTCCCCGCGGTTGCTATGATGAGCAGCCGCAGGCATTTGCATTAGGTGATACTGCTCAATGGTTGCTGCAATTCTCCTGGGGACGCTGATCAATGGGAAGACCGCGCAGTCTTCGAAGTTCTGAAACTGCCCCTCGATCCGCCTGCGCAGCAGTCTCTGCGACTCGCTGGCACTGGAAAGCTAGGCCTCATTTATTTGATGCCGCGGAATCCCTATCGACGTGAGTTAAGAGCTTTCGATGGTGCAGTTCATAAGCGTTAGGAGCAGGCATACTACCTGCGCTGATCTGGGGAAGATATGCGGTGTAAACCCACAAACAACGGAGGCCATGGCCATGGGCTTTTCTTTGCGCTCCGTTTTCTCCGTGTAGAACCCCTCATCGTGTCTAGTTTTTCCTCTCATTCCCAACAAATCCAATTCATTGCCTTCCTTGAACTCAACAGAAGCGTCTTTAGGCTGTTAATGCGCCTTCGAATATCTTTGGTGACCACCAAGAATCAGCTGAAAACGCACCTTGCAAAGATCCGAGATCCTTAAACGTTCAGTAGCAGCCAGATGGAACGGTGCCATTTCACGCTCGAGATGAATCTGCGGGCATTTGTTGGCAATGACACATCTAATGCAGCTTGGTCCAGGAACCGTCGTCCCGCCTTACACTCCACCAACGCACGCAAGCGCGTTTCGCCAACAGAAGATAGGTATCTGTGAGCTCTAGTTCTTAGTCAGATGGTCGCGGCTCCGGTAGAGGAGCAGCAACAGAGGGGCTGACGTCGCCGCAATAGCGCGTCACACTGGTGTGCTCACTCTACCCGCGCGCGTGGACAACCGTTTCCTGTACAGTCACCTGCATTTGCGAATTACTAGTATGCCCTGAGTTGCTGCACGCAGTGTAGAGAGACATTGGCGTGGTAGTAGCACTGCAGTACATTAGCGATTTGCCTACCGCTCTCAGAAGCACACGCGTTGGCGCGCTCACTTTCCGTCTGCGGGGCTCCGCAAAGTTATATACAATGTTTCCATTTGCCACTTCGATGTGTGGAGGCATTAGTGGCTCTGATAAAACGGGACGCGCATACACACAGTCTGTGCTACTGAAACTTCAGAAACGTCTGTATGCTTGTTCATTTGACTCTGAGCAGGGCAGACCCAGTTGCGACCTCTGAAAGTGCTTTTGCAGCTGACATATCTGCCATATAGGCGGCATGCAGTCAGGTGCCGTCCGCTGGTTGCACTCTGTGGCTGAAATTGCGTAGAAGACTTAGTGCCCCATTGTCAGCCCCCTCGTTGCTACTAACACAGGTGCGATCGCACTGGTATATGACACCTCGGGTTCTCCGCTTGGACCTGATCACTTGAACTCGTTGTCGTGGAGCTGCATCGAGCATCACGCATCCCCCTGAGAGCTTCCTGTGTCCTCTAAAAGGTGCCACAAACGTGCTTTGCGCACAAAGATTTGGGACCTGGCTTTCAAATTGGCATCAGTTGTCTGCATTCTCACGTTCCTGCAACGCGCGAATAAGGACCAGGCAGCCTGTTACGGTACCACTCTCTCTTGTGTGCTGTTGTGCCCATGATATGTTATGCCGTTTCTGCAGCATTACAAGATGCAGCTCTCTTAAGACGTACGCGGGCTCAAATATGGAGATGATGGAAATTAAAAGAGCTATGCTTCTCTGATAATTTCCCTCTCTCGCTGCAAAAGCTTCTGCTTCCATTGCAGTTTTGAGAACATGGCTTCACATTTTGTGCTGGCACGCTGAAGACGCAGAAAGACTCTTAAATAGGTCTCACCACTGGGGCAGCCAGACTGAATCCTCTCAGCCGTCCCCAACATTGTGAACACGAGTCGCGAACTGGTGCACACGCAAGTAGGCCGCCCGCGGCAGCTTTGCGCAGTAATGTCTCAAGCCACGTTAACCGTGCTTTGTTTGGAACGAAATTATTCCAATTGTGCCAGACACTTTACTACATACGCCAGGCATAAGAATGTCCCTTGTGCAACAAGAGGTCGTTTGGGGTCAATATACACCTGATCTACTCCAAAGAGCAATCAGCTGGGCCGCACGCCTTCTGAGCGAATCAAGTGTGATTGAGACCTTCGTTAGCACTTCTATCTATTCCGATGCCCGGGACGGCATTACGCCAAAAGTATGCCTCTATGGCCCACTCGTGCGGATCCTTGTCTAGCCTGCTGGTACAGTAGGAGTTCCAGTGGCCAGCTTACATATGTGTCTTCATAAGAACGCGATATATGGGTCTTCTACCGTAGTCTTGTCTAAGAGCAACTTGGTGTTGAGCTAATGAATCAGCAAGACTTCCCCCTCGCACTGGTAATCATTCACTGCAGTTAAGCAGTAATCTGTCCAGAGCTATAGTCCATGGACTCTCCGCAACGCTGGTTTCCGGGGTTTTCCGTCGAAAGAATGATATGTTATCAACGTTTCCTACGCATAGAGTACGGCGCGAAAATCATGCGCGTATGGCTAAATAGCATGCTACGCGTGCGCAATTACAGTGAGGTGGTCCATCTGGTGTCAAACCCCTGAAGCGGACGACGGTTGTAGAATGATGACTCAGAGAAATGGTTTGGAGCGCCCAGAGGCTCCCCCGCTACGAACGCAGGACCAACAATTTGAAAGACATGGCCAGCGCGTATTGTGGTTACTCTGAAGTTCACCTCGGCTGTCCTGCTAAGGTACAACCGCAGAAGTACGTGGCATTCAAGTCTTGTTTGGGAAGTGTTTTCTTGCCTCTAACCTCTCATCCAATGCAGTGCAGAACTGTAGTGTTCGCACTCTTGGATCCGAGGTGTCAATGCCTACGCAGAGCTAACTGATACAGTTAATGGACGAGAAAGAGGAATAGACATTCTCTATGCCTGTTAGATACTAATAGTCAGAAAAATGTAATGCTTATGCAGCGCACCTCGTAGCATATTTCAGCAACACCGTTCTTCGGAATCAGCATCAAATATTTCTTTCCCCCATATAAAGCACCGGGGGCATCTTGAAAGGTTTAAAACGCGCAGGAGCTGTGTAGCATGACATGCCACCCCCACTGCGCGAGAAAGCGAGGACATGCCTCTTTCAACAGTGGTCGAAAACTGGTTGCAGCACCAGTACCTGTAAAAGGATCGCCTTATGCTTTTGGTTTCAGTGGACGGCTGTCGCACGGTCACTACTTGACTTTTTATGATTTCGCAAGCCGATGCGTGGCCCGTAAGACCTCCATAGTGTGTAGTTCGCTACATTCAAGGCGTTTAGGGCCACTACACTGCATCATAGTGCAGCTCTTAGATGCATTGCTATCTCCCGTAAAAAGTCCAAATCCCGGGCAACTTGCCTACTGCTCTCGAAAGCACGCTACCGCCTCTGTTGAGGGCGCTACACTGCTTCATGTAAGCGGCCGTAGATCTTGGTGCTAATCAACCTGGTTTCTCGTAAACGCGGATAGGCGCCCCCTCCGCCATGCGGCTACGACTCCATAGTACCGGGATAGCTGCACGGCTCGGGCAACTGTCGTATTGTGTCTTTAAAGTGGTATATTGACATCATTCGAAGTATCACACTGCCTCATTCGGCAAGGGAATGTACAGGAGATCTCCAGCTGGTGTGCAGCTACTCTTACTTTTCCAGGCAGAGGGTGCAAAGCACTTATCTGGATGCGGGCCGCGTGCGGTCTGCGGGTCTCTTCCATGAAACGAAGCAGCATGTCAACTCTTACTCAGCTGTACCGTGACTGCCTTCAACTTTTTCTCAAAGCTGAGAGCTCTTCTGTCTGTACGCAAGGTGACCTTGAACCCGTCGCCCTGGGCAAGTCATGAGGAGCTTATGACTTCGGCATCGAGACTCCCTCACGTGACGGCCAGAATGACTGCTCAGAGCTACGCAGTCGACATTCGCATCCCCCCACTGCCAGCGTCGGCGCCGTCAAGATCTTTGGAAGAAAGGTACACTCATGTAGGTGCTTCTTTTGATGGACTCGTGGATTTATTCTGATGCATGCCTTCCCCGAAGCTTGTCAAGCTGGAGAGACACTAAGAAGAGAGCGGCGCACAGCTGCTACCTGTACGCGCTGTCGACGCGCGCACACATACGCAGACAAACACATATACGCAGCCTTCCCGAAGCTTGCCGCGGATGACTTCTTCAGTCTTCTCTATGATGGCGAACCAGTTTTTTCAGCAGCCCGGCAAAGAGGGCACGGAATCAGTCAGACTCGGTTTCATTCATACTATACGCAGGGATGCACCGCTCTGTTTCGGTGGGTGTTTTAGCAATACACCATTCGCACGTACCCGACACACTCGACGACGGGAGCATGTAGACTTGAAAAAAGCAGATCCGCGATAGATTCCTGGAGGCGTATAGGATTTCACGTCGCCTTTAAAAAAAAACATCTTCGTAAGGCGCTGTAAGCATGAGTTTCCCGTTGGCTGTCCTTAGTCGCAGAACAACTATACTCCTGCAAGACTGGCGTGAGATGCTGTTCCTAGTGCAGCGCCAGCTATAGGACAAGCAGGCCCAAGACTTGTCACGAATGTGTCGGATCAGACGTTGTCACACACACACACACACACACACACTGAGCGAATGCTTACAGTACTCAGGAAACATTCGGGCGCTCAGTATCTTTGCACAAAAGCTCTTTATTTATCGCGACACTTATTTGAGTCGGTGATCGATTTGAGGACCCTCTAGAGTACGACGGCCCGGCTTTAAAGTCGGGAGCAGTTCTCGTTTGGTGCGTTCACAGTTGATGTTAATATTCATTTGATATAATGCAGTAAAATTGAGATCTCTTTCAGGTATCTGAGCCTCAAAAGTGGTACGCATGTCATTTATGTCACCATCAATAGGCTTCTCTCTGTCATTTCCAGTAGAAGACACAACATTGCGAGGGGTTAGCCGCGAGCAGCTACTGTGAACTATGCAGATCACAGTAACAACATAGCATTGCTGGTCCGGGAAACAAAAGGAAGGCGCAGGAGTAATATTAGGTGACAGTTTACCTGTGCCTGCAGTTGCAAGAAGCCTCCTATGCTCACCGTTGCTTTACGAGCAACCAATCACGGTTCATTGGCTTCATCTGGTTCTGTACAATACGCACCGTGCGATATCTCGCAGCGGTTCCCATAAGGGTGTACCAATGTGGCCTTAGAAGTGGACATTACAAGGCCCGCGCACGCCGTTAATGCGCGTATTGCCTCTCTGTGCGCCTCACACGTGCCCCCAAAGCTTCACAGGCGGAGGGAAACAATGCGGTAGCCCGCGACACTGAATATCTGCATCAGGGCCAGATGTCGTTCACGACCTCACGAGCCTAGGTACGAGGTTAAAGAAGCACCCCTATTTTACACGAAATACAAGAGAGACTGTGACCCTCCACGGACGTCTGGGTGCTGAGCTCATTATGATTTACGCTTTTTCATTCGGACGTAACGGTACCATTCAAAGCAAGTCTACGGCTCATTGTTCCTCTTCAGACACAGTCCACGGCCAGCCTCCATCGTCGGCAAACACAACTGATCGAAGAGATAACGTCATTGCACGCACCTGCAGAGTGCTACTTGATCCGCAGGCTGTATATCTTGGATAGTGCAATTAGCTAGACGCAATTCCTGGCGGCTACTCGTGTACAATCAAATCGACTTGCAAGCAGAAACGGGTGAATCCGACGCGATGTTTGCGTCATGAAAACGATTAAGATTCCTGCTTCCATCCCTTCAGTGGCGGCTCACAGACCCACAGAGCCACGTTTTTACATTAGTGCATCCGTAAACTTTGTTTAATTTTCCTCGTCCTAGCCTGGGACTCGTGCACACCAAGCTGAGAAGCTGCACAATAAATATCTTCATCGTGTGTGCAAGAGCTGTATGCACGTATGAGCAAGCGGTTAAACGCCTTCTCAGCTCCGCCCGAAGAAAGCCACCTCCGAGGAGACCCGTTTTTACCAGTGTGTCATTACCTCCTCACGCTCGCGTCAGACTTACCGCCTTTGGCAACGATTCCTCTCAGTGGTGCGTTGGCGCGAAGCAGTGGCGGCAGTGGCCCATGCTGTGGCGTGTTTGTGCTCAAAATACCCTTGTTAGACTACTTAGTCTTCCGGTAAGCTCCGCCTGGAAATTGCCTTGCCATCCACTCAACCTCACTGTACTGCTCGTCAACCCCTGGTAGCTGTGGGTCCCTCTCAAGCGGACATATCCACGTTGTGTGCGCAGGCCTACTACAAGGATACATCATCAGGGGAGCCTATGATTGGTAGTGTTTTTTTGATCCAGTATCGGTAATCTGGGCAAGAACACAGGCCGTCCGAGGGCTCCTGGACTGTCGAGGATTCTGACGCACTGCTAAGCGTCACGAATACATTTAAATACGTGGGCTGCAAAGAGAGGGAGCACATACCGTTAGCACTGCAGTTGCAACGGCTTCTCTGTGTCCACTATTGAATCTGAAGGAGAAAAAATATGAAATAACCCTCTTCCCAGCCACTGTTTTCCTCGGTAGATCTTCCCTCTGCTTCGGCAACCGTTAAGGATCTCAGACACTTTCATGGCACGGATTTTCGGCAGCGGAATAGGACTTCTCCCGACAGGTGCTGGACGTCATGAGTCCCTGATGTGTGACTCCTTACCTTCCTAGACCGCGGTTAAAGGCACATCCTACAGAATAACAAGGCTCCTATAAGAATACTGCTTATAGCTGCTCACACCTTTGCAGGATTTCCGAGACTTCTTGATGCAATCTAAAACCGATACTTCCCAACAAAGATGAAATGCACGTGGAATAGTAGCGGCAAATCTCAGAGGGGGGATCTGCTTTGATAGATTTTAAAAGCCAAAAGAGCAACCTGCTTCGGAACACCCTCTGCAAGTTCTCCAGGCTGAGTAGTCTTTTCCCTGAGGTGTCGGTTCAGCCATCCTGGGCTCCCACGCAGGCATGACAAAGTCATCAGAACCTTTCGATCGAGCACAACTGCTGCAGGAAGCGACCAGGCACGCCTCTTCAAATACATATCCTGTGATGGAGAACTCCCAGATCATCATTTACCGCGAGCTGAGAATTTGCCACAGGCTCTATCGTGGAGACTCATTGAAAGCAAACATTCAAGAAGCTTCACGGGTGGAGATTGTAACAGTCGCGGCAGCTGCTGCGCAGCTCTCTCGAAGGTCATGAGTCATCACTCGGGCACAGGTGCCATCATGTGTACGTCCCTACGGTTTATGAGTCTCAACTACCCCTAATGCGAATGACAAGCTCAACTTTTACAGCCTGCTTGATTCTTATGTGTTACTGACGTTCCCATGAGCCGACATGCAGTTCGCAGCCTCTTAATTCCTGCATTATTCGTAACTAAAGCTTGAGCCTCTTTTTACTCTTCTTCTGACGGCTTTCGTCTCGCAGGATCTCTTAGCATACTGAAAAATGTCTGCGCGGTGGAGCACATATGTTTTCTTCGTATGCGCACAGATGGTTCAGGTAATTGGGCTTTCTTTATCTGAACCGAATGCTGTCGCCCTTCTCCCGGACTCTCCCCGTTTGACACAGTTGGTAACAGTCCACTGCACCGAGGGTAATGGTCGCCTTGCTTTAAAGAGGGCATCATACTTATTCGGGCTTTCAGTATGAAAACTCAGGGATCGAACCCTGCCGCTGCTGCTGCAGTCGGAGACGCTATAGATATCAGTCTGTGACGCCGAAGGGCGATACATTGATGATTACAATCGCGCACATTCAAAATCGAAAGAATTTGATGCTGCCCCAGTCTCGAGGTACTCGTCTGCTACGAAGGAGCCAAAATGCCTTGTCACAAACCGCGTACCGCACTGTGACTGCGCCCTTGAGCAAACCTTCAACCTGCGGAAGTCTTCTACAGGACGTGGCCTTTCCCTTTTTGATGTAACGCTATGAACATAACGGCGGTGAAGCGTTATGCCACCATGACCCCAGGGCCTCCACATGATCTCCAGTTTGCACGCATGCACGACACGGCGCGAATACACAGCTCGTTTCTCCCTAACATGTTCTGGGATATTTACCCGGAAGAATTTGGCTGGCTAAACGCTAAACATCCTATCGTCGTCATTTCTTTACAATATCACCACAAGAGAGGGTGAACCAACGCGAATGTGTGATGCGACACACGATGGGTTGCTGACATCCTGCTCAAGATGCATTTTACGCATCCCTTCGGATTAGGGAGCTGTAAGTTCCTTCTAGACGCATTCGGTGGAAAGTCACCAACTAGGAAAGCAAGAGTTGGTCCTGCCACAATCCTATCCTTGCGTGGTAAAGCGCGAGATCCTCACTCAAGCCTTAATGCCTAGACAAGAACGCTGACTCCCCTCACCATGCAGATGAGACTCATTTGCTCTGCTTTCTCTGTAAAAGGCAGAACTGGACATTTGTGAGTCTTTCGGCTTGATTACGCCTTGAGAAGCACCCCTTCTGAGCTTGAGTGCGTCACCTCAGTACACCCGATGTGGTCCTCCTTGAGGAGTCGAGAAGAATAAGACGTGAACAGTGTCTCATCTCTGTATATTGTTGCAACCAGTGTACGATGTAACTCATGAAGAGCATACTGTAAGTCCTGATTTTCTCTAGGGGAGGCCACCAGGCGTAAACCAGAGTCATGCATTGAGCATGTCGTTGTCGGGGCCATCTATCCCTAAGTCAAACGCAGCTTTGTAGAGCAGAGTGCTCTCCAGTAGAACACAACTCCAACAAAGCGCATTGAGGTGCCAGAAAAAATCCACTGGAGCTCCACACAAAGGAGCTTAGATAGGTGAAACAGCATGCCACCGTGAGCCTTGTTGGCCATCAGTGTTCGTCCGCACCGAAGCATTCCTGAGACTACGCCTGCAATGCATAGAATCAACGGACAAAATTTAAGCCTCACACTTACCCTCTTGATTGGTTATCACACATTTGCATGATCGAGTGTGCACCTGTAATTCTCCAGCCTGCTAGACGCTCTGCCTTGTGAGCAAGTGTGACTAAGCTAGGTCCATACTCACCCTCTGACGCCGGGTTATCTGGAACGGTTGACGAGACACACACACGTCTATGATTCGCAAGATATCTGGGCGGGATCTTTGGCCGGGAGCTGTATATATGACACAAGCTAGAGAATTCGATCTGTGTGCTCCGTAACTAAAAAAACTCCTCTTCACTGCGTATACGGCATCTCTGTGACACCCCTTGGCGTGTCCGGCGTAGCCAGCTCACAACAATGAAGCAATCGCATTTCCCACGCTGTCATCCTACCCAGTGTTGCTACTAGCGTGCTTCTGGAAGCGCACAAGCGCGCCTGCACAACAACGATCGTTCACAACAAGCTACCTTGAAGCAGTACTGTAGATTCCGAGCGAACGTGTTTGGCATGCTCTCCCCGATGCGTTGTAGCCACCTAGAGGCTGAATCTCTTGCTCATGTTTTGCACGTCACAAGCGGAAAGCACAAGCTAATGTTTATAGAAAATGGACCAGCTATAAGCAGTTTTCGCGCAGTAGCGCCGTCCAGTGCTGCTTCGGTTTCATGATGCACACAGAGACCAACTCTTCTGCGTTCTCGTTTAGTACTCAGAGTCCTTTCAGGACTGCCACGCGCGCTAAAGCCCGCCTCTCCGTGTCGCACATTCGATTCTCACACGCTTCGTGGAAACGGTGTGGATACACGGCCTTACTACACCTGCTGATTAGGGGTCTGCATGTGGCCGCAGGAGGAATATACAGACGACAGAGTTTTGCGAGAGACCTGGATCCTCTTTGTAGCTTTGGCGTCCTCTTTGTTTTCGCGGAAAAGCAAGAATGCTCGCTCGACGTACCGCCTGAACTTTTCTCACTGAATTGCCGGCTACTCTACACTCTCATCTTCTGTCGCACTGCAAAGTTACCAGAACATCACACGTAAATTTTGTATGGCCTCTATCAAGACGCGGTGAGCGTAGACGTTTCACCTTGTCTTCAGCGCATTCAAAAAATTTTACTGAAAGGGTCGTTTCTGGAAGCTATCTTTTCGATGCGAGGGGGTGGGCCTACACGCGTGTGCGTCCGACAACTACCATGCAGCTCATACAGCCAGTCGGCGCCAGCCCGGTACGGGCGCCGATCGCTGAAGCGTAGATTGCCAGCCCGTAATTCGCCTGTGAAGGAGCTCACAGTGCGCCACGGCGACGTCTTCGATTGTATACGACAGAGCTGTACACGTCTCTGCCCTGAACGTGGGATAACAGCACAGTGCAGCTAAAATTAAAAGCGAAACAAGGATGTATCCACATCTATCCTATCAATGAAGGAACAGCACTCTCATCAGCGGGTGCAACACAGACAAGAGCAAAATTGCGCCTCTTACGCTATAATAATCTCATCACGCAATTGCGGCTTCATCGTCTCATACTTCATTCTGAAATATTAGAAAATCGGCCACGGGTGCAACAACGCCCCATTATAGCAGCTGGACGCATTACATAGCACCCTTCAGATCGCCGACTCTGCGTTCTGGAGGGAAACATGAATCATTCTTTCCTTCGAGAATTGCTGCATATCACTGACCCAGTAGATAGCGTTTGCGGTGTCCTCTGCCTTTAGAACAGCAGATCTATTTGGTGGAATATATGTCCACTCAACCTTTGTCTACGAAGTCACACTCAAACGCCCATAATTTATTTCTTTTCCGCCACTTTTCACCTCTTTCCGGTCAGCTTATGCCGCAGCTTCAATAGGTTCCGGAATTGCTGTTGTATGTGTCCACCGCACGCGCTCCAGCCGTTCTAAGTCAGACTACGGCCATACGACTACAGCTTGCGCTTCCGTCCCCTTTCTGGGCTTGCTGAAATGCGAATTGAGATGATGCGAGGCACGCAGAAAAAGCCAGTAGCCCCGCCGCTCGGACTAGCAAAGCGAGGAGTGTCTCCGCAGACCACACAACATCCGTGATTTAATCCTAATGATGCTGTTTCAATTAAGGAAAAGGGTATCGCTACAGCAGACGTTTCGGTGTTACAGACTGTAATGGCTTCTGCAGGTGTGCAACCTTGCTGCTGCAGGAATGATTATACTCACTTTCTCTTTATACATTGAATTTGACGGCTCAAAGATGTAAAACGCCGCTGCCAAGCAGGCAACTTCGACATTCGATGTTCGCGTACGACCTGACATTGCCGCATGCACAAAAACAGGTTCCCTCGCCGTATCAAGGCCACTCCCAGTCATTCATGCCCTGTCTATGCAATTCAGTGGTGACTCGTGGTCTTACCACATCTTTTGCATGACAAAGTTCGTCCGTTTTCACGGAAAGTGCAGAGCACGCCGCGCTGCTGGTCCCCGTGCGCGGCGGCATACAATCGGCGGGGGGCAGGGCGTGAACTCCAGACGCACCCGGTTGGTTGCAGCCCCGTTCCAAACGGAAGGGGCATTCGCCCATTTTGGTATGGATACACATACGTCTATGACTACACTTCACACATTTGTCTCGTGTGCCTCTCGCTCTTGAGTTGATTCCTTACTGTAGGGAGGCTTTTATGTGCATCTGTGCTGTTTACAGAAAAGCTACATAGTAGCTGGTAAGATGAACGCGAAACAGGAAAAGTCGTCCTACTGAGGCAAAAGTGCATTACAGCCTGGTCAGCAGCTTCCATACTCGTGTCTCTCAGTTTCACAGTCCTAAAAGGCAGTTCGCGTATTCGGGAGTGCCCGATAAGTGTTCATAGATCTTCCTTCGAGCACGTGCGATGTTCGCATGCACCTAGGCCTCAACGCATCGGCCCAAGGGGACTAGTCCTGCGAATATGACAACCACAGTTCAGCCCGTATAACCGTCAGCAAGCATTTTGAGCCCTCAGCACGAATTCCCTTGCTTGATCTCTTTCGCCATCCTTCGAGACAGAGGAAGAATCTACATACAAAGCCGGTGGTAAGCCTGCATAGTGCAGCATGCTGCGGATCGCCCTAACATCGCAGAACATGGATAATGAGTGAATCAAGGGATACCCTCGAGGAGCATTTGCCGCGGATGCGCCATCATTTTTGGGCGTCTCACCGGCAGAGGTCTTTTTTTTCTGGGGAACGGTGCCTAAGGCCAGCCCCGACACGCCGCCATGAAAATCTCCCAGTAGCTCTTGGTTGCTTTGTCTCCCGAATTTCGCGTTGAAACATGTGCAGCAGCAGGATGTACTTTGTCTGTGGCTGCAGCAAGTCTCTGCCTGCCGTCGTACAAAAGTGCCTTTCAAAAGAATGGTGGTACGAGTTGCAAGCATCGGCGTTTCTCATAAAAACTTCGATTCCGTCGTGGAGAAGGATGCACGCCACCGTGCTAATGCTGTAGTTCTCAAAGATTTGAGCTGCAATAGACTTGTCGCGCAGGTGCTCTGTGAACGCTGCAATCCAGCTCATTCGACCTCATTCAAGTCTATTCTCGTAGCCGTCTCCGGATACACATTTAAAAACACCTCGTGTGGCCTCTCCTGTAGATGAGTACCCGCAACAAGTGGTCTTAAACACTTAAAGCAACGCGTTCCCGTCGGGCCAGTTCAGTACCCTATCTCTGCACGACGTCGATTTTACTCAGCACGCTGCGGCGATAACATTTCTACCGTCACTAGCCTATTACAAAGATCATATCTGTTCTAGGACGGACACAGGGAAGGCGTACGCCTTACGGATGTTTATCAATGCCACAATCCCTGTTTGTAAACGCATGGGCATACTGCAAAGTTCTGCATATGCTTCGCTCATTCGCAGTCCGTGCAAACGTTTTTCTCAGGAAGATGTTTGTCACACAGCCGCCCACGGTCTCCGGCAACGGCAAAGCCGTGAACTCTATGTTGATAGCCGGCGCCTGGTGATTACCTTGTGGTTCTGCCCTTTACGAATCTACTTTCAATTGCTGTAACACCTTCTCGTGGCTCGCGCAGAAGCAAGTCCCGTTTCCGGTCCTCCCACAGGATGAATAAAGTCAATCATGTGGTCGACCAGCTGACGTGTCGAATCATTTTCAGTTTTCGTTCCCGCCATAGGCACAGGAAAGCTAGTCAGATAATCGACGATCGATAAGGCAAAAAAAGCCCTCACCAGCCTGTGCATAATAGGTCGCTCTTGGGCTTCTGTATCAGAATACTGGCCGCGGCAAAGAATGAATCACCACGATGTAGAATTCTCGAAACCGCGGCACAACGGCATCCTCGCGCCAGGTTGCTGTAACGAAACCCAGCGCACGAAATATGAGCTTAAACAAAGCATGAGGATACCAAAGTGAATAAACCGTATCTCGCACGACAACATTGCTGGCTTGCAGGGCTCTGTGTGGAAGATGAAGACGGGCGTGTTGGAACAAGACCCCCAGACTCGGTAGCCGCGAGGTGTTACAAGCGAGCAGATGAGACCACGTGAGACTATATAAAGTCTTTAATGCTAACCTCTCCTTTCATGAGGTTTGAGAATTCCGATGTCGCAGTGTTCTTTCCCTTTCTATCTGTGGAAAGATCGCTTACTCTGCAGTATAGTCTAATGCTACGTTAAAGGACGGAATTGTCACCGTCGATGAACACGGAAGTGTCGTTGACATTTTTTGCATCATCGCACTTGTCCATGTAGATCGCCTTCCCTCACCTGAGCACTGCGGGCGGGTTTCGAATCCACGTCAACCCTAGTAACGCAGACCACATAGAGTACTGTGCGAGGGATCACAATGCAGACCGAACGGCGGATTTGAGTCACGTAAATCGTCTTCCGAAAAGTATATTCTGTTCTGTAATTTTGCCGCCGTTGCCCACATTTGCTATATTGCCTGTACAGAGCAGTGGACAGTCTTTACCGGTGTCCCGCAACCAAGCACATTCGCCTGCCTATGGCACACACAAGCATCGGGAAGCCACTCGTGACCAGCTGCAGACTTAGACAGCACATCGAGGTCTGAAAAACTGCGTATCTTTACCGTGCCATGTGCAGTCCTCTAGAATTGTCTTCCCTACCCCCCAAGCCATCATACACGTGGCTCCTGTCATCCTTCAGGGCACACCCTCAGAACCAGTATACATATGCACAGGCTTGCCTGTATATTCGGATAGCTGCCCAGCCGCCTTTACCGGATTGTCACGAGCTATAGCGATGCCCTTCATGACGTCTCGGGGGCCGCGGCCGTAGGTTCCAGTCTTACAGGCCTTTCTGGTTCCAACATCTCTACATCTGTGGCTCGGATGGGAGAGCGTGAACACGACGACTGCTGGAAACGTCAGCCCTGCTGGTTCGGATGACGTCATGAATTCGCTAAACCGCATTCGCGTCTTTTCTCGCCGCGCGTTCGTGTGTAGGGATCAGGCCCGGATGACGCACGCATTTTCCTGATATTTCGGCAGGCGTTCGACGGTCTGACTGCACGGCGGAACGTTTCGCGGTGAGCAATTCCTGCTCTCTTATTACTACTTGGCCATTTTATAGTAGCAGGTGCGCTGTTTAAGAGCTCCTACTGCAGCACTGCACAGCTTGACATTTGGAGCCGCGGACCTCTGTCGCTCCAGTATAGGAGAATGCCAGAGCACACAGTTTCTATTGGCCTCGTATAGGCGTCTCGACGGCCTTTCACTTTGTTGAAGCCGGCGTACTGCCGTAATGCTCACGTTACTCAATTCCACGATATTCCGTAAACCTCGTTGGATGTAGTCATTCTTCTGAAAATTCAGATCCTTACAGAATAAGAAGAAATTTTCTTCAACACGTTTGTCCTTGCTTCGGTCACGCTGCACTCCAAGTCTTCTTCCTAATTTGTCGAACTGTATCGGGGAGCGAAAGCAAAAGAGTATCGCGAGCGGTCTCTGTAATGTACATAGCATCTGTTAGTTAACGTTCGGTTCACCACGATACGATCTACAATTTTCCTACATTCCACGGTAGAGCACGCCGCCACTCAACTTCAGTCCATATGGGTAGGTGATCAAAGGCCAGAGTACGTGCTAAGCTACGGTAGCCGTATTGTACACGCCGGCGCTCGGCTTCAATGCGTACGAGTAGTGGTGCAAGGGTCACAGTGTGTGTTTTTGGAGAATGCCAGTGTTTACCGCTGTGCAGCCTGCGAGATGATCAGACGTGAAAGTCGCCCGTTGGCAGCTTTTCTTGAGGCTTTCCGGCTCTACGTGTTGACCTCAGCCCCCACTTCCCCTCATCAGGAGAGTGAAGCAACGTCGACTCGACCAACAATTCGTGTATTATTACAGCAGTAATATTTCAGAGCACGACAGAATAGATACAGTAGCCGCACGGCACAAGGCAATAAGAGTCAGGCCTAGCGGCCTTTCTGCTCGAGTATTGCACCTTCAGGGATACAGCCTAATAGCATGGAAGAAGAGTCTGCCGAGAAGGACCTGCGGGAGGCTGCCAAATTAATTGCTGAAACAGGAGACAAAAACGTTCTACGCCTCCCTTTTGTCCGACTTGTCCGCGACAAGAATACGATACCTTAGCAGAATCTGGTTCCGCCACCGCATCCAATCAGGATAGTGCCTCCATGACCTGTTACAATATTCTACTGCTTAACCGTGGAATTCGCAATGACCGAAATAAAAAACTCAGCTGCAGGGTCGGCGCGGCGACCAGCAATGCAGCACTCCACGCGTTGCTGCATCGAACTTGCCGCTTGCTTCGCTCTACAAATCACCTCCGGGCCCCCACGCTGAGTAACGTTAGTACTTCAAAAGGGCCTTCGTATGCACGGGTTGACGGCACGGTCGTTAGTACGTCACTGACTCTGATCCTTGCCTCAGGGGTACGTGCACCACGTCGAGCTGGGCCATGCTGTGAGCGGTTGAGCATGGCGCGTGCTCTACGTCTGTTATCTCTATCGTGCGATACCGTTCGAACTATTTCGCATTTTGAATCGGTGGAGCTTGCCGGACATCGCTTCAGGGAACCGCTATCCTACCTTAGAATTTGTACCAGATTTGATTGTCATCAGTTCATCTCAGTGTCTCAGCGTCACTACAACAGGTGAGGCCGCTTCTCAGTGTGGAAACTCCATCCTTGCAAATAAAACGTCTGCAATGACACGGAGCAGCACTTTCTTTGTGCTACCTGCGACTGGGTTTTCCATAGATTAGTGTCACCTTGAACTAATCCTGCATGATCATGTTTTACTTATTCTCATCCGCGGTACTTACAAAGCCCACTCGGGGTACAGTGCTGCCGGTGCTGTTTTGAAACACGCAGTCTTCAAATCAGATTCGGTCGCATCCAACAGAGGGAGCTATAACTCTAATGTAATTGTTAACTGTTGCTGTAAATGGTCAGTTACACACGTACATATATAAAGGCGGAGAGCTACGCTAGGTCAGAACCCTTATTCGGACGCTGTTCCCTGATCTCTGTCTGCATATGGCTGAATGCGTCTAACTTCAGGGCTTTTAGCCTTTTCTCATTAAACGGCAGCCCGGGGCAGCAGTTGAGGCTTCGTAGGTACGCGTTGTCTACAATTCCGATTCATCCATCAATTGTATCCTCTCCCGCAGTCAGGCAGCAAGGGGGTGACTAGCGCGGCCTTACAGATTCCTTCAATCATCCTGTAGACGTTGGCTCAACGGTAACATTCTCCTGCAGACGCATGCTTGTAGGATGTGGGCGCAAGTTTTCGGCTTGAGTCATCCGCTTGCTTCCGACAGGGACTGCTTTCAGACGTACGATACAGCACAGCACTCTATCATAAAGGAAGGGCAAAAGAATCTATGAAGACTCACACCCAGGCCTCCATCTTTGAGCCAGTGTCTCTCTCTAAGCTCCCCCTCGCACTTCAGCAAGCGTGCTCACGACCTAGGTCGTCCAAGCAGCAATAGCCTATGTCGATACCGAGACCCGTGTCCGTCGCTAGCCTTCACTGTGGGCAGGACCCGGGTATGGCCTGGGCTAACGCGTACACGACTGGAGGCGTAAGGACTCTCACTCTAACATAAGATCCTTTATCAATCAGTCTGTCCTTTTTCGGAGCATGTTTTGCCGGGGTACTCATTTTTTATGTAAGCTCGGCTTTCACAAGAATCTCCATCGCCATCCGCCTCGCTTCGATGCGCTTGTCACGAATCACAGTGACCTCCCCACGCTCTTCCTGCTTGCAAAGCATCAACGACTGTGCATCTTCTGAAACTCCACCACGGCACAGCTGTTTTTGGTACAGCTTATGTCACCCCATCTCAGCTGGTGTCTGTGTTCTTAATAAGACTTGAACAATTGCCTTTTTTGTGCTACCGTCTAGAAGTTCCCGATTCAGACTCATGTGGTGTCACACACGATCATGACGCAATGCAGAGGAGCAACATGCAGCGTACGATACATCAAGAACCTCAACATTTTTCTGCGTGTCCGCAAATGAAAGGCGCTGAAGGAGGACGCATGGGAGACCTCGTGGTGTTTGTTATTCGCTTTTCGAAAAATCTCACACTTGAATTTCGTACCTCTCTCGAATGGCTGTCCACAGCAGGGTGAAGCCGCAGCGCATAGAGACCGCCGATGCCACAGCATCATACTAGAGTCCCAACGGCGTTCAAGATGTAAACGATCAGAGTAATTCTCAACGTTTCTGAAGCGTTCGCACAAGCTGCCTATGAGCTGCTTACTCCACCTCGTGTTTAAATTTGTCTCATTCCCTGTAAAGCGGAGGGGACTGGAGAAGAAGAGGTCAAAGAGAAACAGTCGAAGCAGGTTTCATGTTGCGCATGTGGGTTAGTTTCGAGCTTGTACAGCTAGGACGTCGTGCACACGAGCGATAAAAAGTGGAAAATATCTAACTCGAGAGATTTTCTTGACAGGCGGCATATAAGTATGTACAGTGTCTACGGCCGCCTGCCGCCCCGGATGCGGGCGCGTTGCGAAGTTCGTATCTAGCGTTTTACAAAGTTGTCCCATGCGCTGACGCTATGTACCGACACATTTTTGGACAGCTCTCACCGGCATATGCATGCTTTTAAGAAAAAAATCCGCCCGCAAGTGCTAACATCGGGACCGTCGACAACGACTAGTGTTCAAAATTGCGCGGATTTCAAGCACTAGGCGACGATGAAGGTGTAGTGCCTAACCAGGAAGTCGACTTTGAGCCCCGCTACCATTTAGCTTACTTTCAGGGACAACAAACCGCCATCAAATCAGTGAACCGTATGCTATCTCTACTCAACTCCCCCAGGATACTTCGTGTGCTACGCGATCATCACGGTGCTACGGAAACAGATCTCAGTGGCGGTACAACTTCGCGGCATTCTCTGTGCATCCGGAAGCGCACACACCCACGATAAGCTCAGCACAAACAGGTGAGCGCGACGGATGTTTTGATGACCCGAATGTTTGCAAAAAAGACCCTGCAACAAACCAAGGACCCTGTATTATCACGCGGGCACGGAAACTCGTATGCCATTCGCACAGAGAAGTCTCACGCTAAGAAAGGGAATAATCAACGCGTGTAACTGCTTGCTCTTTCACTACACATCGATTCACTTGTAGTGAGCATTGGCTCATGCTTAGTGCCTTACGTGCCAATACAGCTTCAAGGAACACAACGCTCCGCCTGTGCTCATCAGGTCGCTTGTGCGGATGTCCTTCCAATCCAGGCGCTTCACAACGGAATCCAGCGCCTTCAGTCGTCCTTCAAAAGCCTACCGTCAGTTATTTTTTTAAAATTTATATGAAGAACGGAACTTATGATGATCTGGCGCCTTTGGATATGTTGCCGCACACTGTCGCTATTGCCAGCTCAAGCCTTGACACCAGCACCTATACCGGCCTCCCTCCAGAACCTCTATGATACGGTGCAACGTGGCTAAGGACGCGATGGGGGTGTCGAGTACGCCACAAACACACACGACACTCTCGAGCCGTTGAGGCTGACATCTGAAGCAGCACCGGCTGCTCGTCTTCGTTTTGATATAAGCAAGTTTGTCGATAATATACATAGAGCAGGCAGTCGTCCCACACGAGCGACAAGGCGGTTGGCACGAAGTGACTCATTTGTCCTGCCACATGCGCTTGTGAAAGGATTGTACCAGGGAAGGTCATACAGACGCGTAGCACTGGGTCGTCCGGTCAGGTGACACTGCGAAGTGGTGCATCCTGGCCGATGTACACACTCCTCTTCTCATCTTAGAAAAAGCCTAGCGTGCCTGTCATCGGTGAACTACGGGTGCGGAGCAGGTTAAAGCCGTATCGTTGAAGTGAGGAAAAAAGTATTTGTTTGATACCGACACGTAGGTACACCAATCAGAGCCACTTTACGGGGCACCAGCTAGCAACTGGAGGGTGGACGAATAGTGCAAACAACAAGTAAGCATGTCCCGTCGGTGGGGAAAGAAGCACCGTTTTCAAAAAAAGCCCCTTGCACAGATGAATCTAGATCAAGGTTCTCCGATACAACAAGCAGCTTCCCACAGTCGGAAGAGTGGAATGAGGAGGCCGATCTCTTTTTTGATACGAGAATGACGTAGCGGCACACTTTCAGATATACCACGAAAGCCTGACAAGCAAGATCTCGAGGAACTCTTTCTTGTTCAAATGTGGCTGCGCGTACATAATATCTCGTGGCTGTATCCCTTTTCAGCTGATGCTCTGAATGATACACTCCTCACCACAGCAGCGGCTCCGTCGTGATGAGGCAGGCTACTACACATCGTCCGGAAACAATCACCCCAAAGATGGTTGTCGTCGCGGGAATGGCGACCCTTACTGTCGGTTCGAAAGAAAACCTTCCACCTGAAGAGATCAAAACAGTTCTTGATGCCGCAAGGTAGATTGGGTGGCGAAGCCTAGTGAATGATCTGGCCATGGCTTTCCCCGGATGACTAGCTGTTCATACAGCGCGGCTAACCATACATCAGTTACCGTCAGAAAGCATCAGGTTACAGGAACCGCTTTGACTTGACTATATCAAGCTTGTAGGCAAGTCTTCGCACCGCCGTAAAAAGCGGCTGATGCGCGATCCACAGGGAGCCACGAATACCTGAGGCACGTGTAGAATAAGGCTTCCTCACATACCGCTGTATGAGTGATCCTTTGATTGGACCCCTCGTCTGCTGCTTTCTCGTACATTGCCCAGAGACATTTCTTGCTCTCAGCATCCTGGCACTATATGCTTTGTTAGAAGATTGCCGCTGCATGTGCCCCAGGCCATTCCCAGCATAGAATTTTCTGTGAGAGAGTGAAGTATGTGCGCCTGACAACAAATTCAGCTCGTCTTTATGAACTACCAAAGGCACGTGGTTAGCCTTTCAGAAAAGTAGCTTTCGTAGAGGTTTAAGCGTGAGGGTGTGGTCCGGGCGATATCCTGTCGAATGTGTTGAAGCAGCACTGAGTTCGTCACCGCACACCTGATCCTTCACAACACTTGGCCTCAGCTACTGCACTAGAGGCGCGGCAGCAGGTGACACGTGCCTGCTCAGCCTCCCGAGCAGGTATCCCTCGCAATAAGGAGCACAGCGCAACAGTAGTCCAAGCCCTTCCACAAAGCCGGCTGTACCTCAAGCGGCGGAGGTCCGTCGGACGCGTCGCACTGTGGGGCCGGGAACCAGACTTAGAAGTTTGATGCACCACGAGCTGGCTTCATACCTGACCAAACGTGACCATTCCAACTTCAGACGCCTGGCTAAAAGCCGCAATTAAGAGTGGTCGTGGTTCTACACTGCCACTGGCAGTGCATGCAGTAGCTCCGAGTCCCTGCTCCTGAAGTAAACTTCCTCGTAGGCGAGAGCCCAATGGAGCAGCTAGTAGTGGGCATGCACATAACGCTCTGCACGTGACACCTTGTTTTGCGTCGATTTATGCTGAGCCTGTCTAAAACATACGCAGGCTTCGTGCTGTGCCGTAGATGTGCCGTAATGCAGGCGAGAGCGTACAGTCGATTGCAGTTTCAGCTTTGCTGTTGCTCCCAATGCATACATTCCCCTGTTCTCTCTTCAGTCTACACTTCGGTGGGGCGCTAGGAGACACAAGGCCGACCAACAAGTCAACAACGTCTACCTCCACTTGCAGGTTGTATCCATAATGATCTTAGTTCGACGGACAGAAGCCTGCCTGAAAGCGGACGAATGATTGTTCCAGTGTACCGCGGGACTAGTGTGCAGCCCTGAGACCAGAACCTCTTGATTTCGGTAAGCTGCAGTACTCCTGGAGAAATGGCAATGGCATCTACAGAATCTTACTTTGATGCAATCTTCACGGGGCTGCATGGGCTTCCGCTTTGTGTTCCACCTTCATTCATTAACACGCCAACGACCGATGGCCGCTAGCGCGTATAGAAATTTTGCGGTCCCAATGTAGCGAAGTATCCTGTTCATCTGCACCTCTAAACAGACATTTTCCGTATAGTATCGTAAGCTGTAAGCTCCGCTGCGGCGGTCAGGTGACACCTCGGAATGCCTCCCTGCCTTTTTCGTAGATCACATTGCGCAGACTCATGCAGTTCTCCGCCCGAAAAACCGTTTGAACTGCCATTTGTTCGAAAACAGCGGGCAGGGCACGCCCACCTCCTCATCAAGCTGCCGTGCGTGCTTCGCTTTACTGCGAGACTTCGAGCTTGTGGCCAGCTTACACCGAGGGCATAGAAATAATTTTGTGCTCCAAGTGCATACATCAAGACAATGACACATTTGCTGCGAAAAAGGACAAGCAACGAAATTGAAAATGTATGGCTATAAAAGTAATATAAGTGTGTTCCCTAGGTATTTGTAAGCCCCTTAAAGTAGGGGGGGAGCAGTTCGTCCACGATTTTTGCGCATTATTCTATCTGTCAAGCTGGTAATATGACAACCACAGGTTGGCTCATCGACGAACACGAGAGCCGGAAGGAAGCCCGCAGCTCGAGCGCGCTTCGAAGTGAGGTCCACTGTAGTCCCCTAGAGTGAAGAGAGTCATAAACTTCACATAAGGCTTCTAGTAGATGGTCGCGAAGGCTCACATAAAAGAGAACGTTCCGTGTAGCACCTAGCCGTCTCACGAACCTCCACTCGGCCGCACACTGTGGCTTATTGGGGTCAGCCGAAGAGATGATAGAGGCGCTCTTGCTCTTAGAGTCGATTTCATTCGTGTAATGTATCTTCTCGGTCCCTGAAAAGGCGCCCATCTTCGTCGATGGGGCGAGTCCCGTGCTAATGTAGCTCTGTATGGTGGGTCTGCGATGCGTGCGGCGCTACTACGAAGGCAAGCGGCCAACCAGTAGAGCTCATTTGAACAAGAGCTAGCACACAGCTTCTCCACGATCAAAAAACCAACAAGAGGCCGGAATGCTCCGTCCAGATGCGCCGTTTCAACGCAAGCACTTCTGTACTGTATCGGACGACGGTAAAGGCAGCGGTAGTAAGCGTGGCAGCTTACTTTGAGCCTGGTCCGTACGGTTGCAGACGCGTAGTTGGAAAGCAGTGAGAGCGAGCCGCAACACGCGTACCGTCACATGTGTGGTTTCGTGTTCGCAACACCTTACCCCCTTAACACTTTGCATAAGCAGGCGCGCTGACCTCAAACTCACTATGTCCGGAAGTACGCTATGCTTCGCTCTAAAAGAGCACAAATATGCGGTAGCCCCTCACCCGAAATGTGCAAATACCTGTAAGGGCTCCCAAAAGCGCTGCCAGCAAAACTGTGCCGAGAATTGGCACGAGCCATGCCACCTTATATGTGCGCCTCAGAAACTTGCTGAGAGGTGGATATTGTCCTCGCCTCGTTGCATTCCAGTGATTCATTATGTATTAGTGAAATAACAGGCTCAGTAGCGCTCGTCTTCGGAACATTCCCATAAGCCTGATCCCGATGGTAGCAAGTGACACTAAAAACACATGTGGAGTACTCAGAAAATGCGCCCCGAGCATCCGATTAGTGCTCGTTCCGCTTGAGAGACGTTATGTTCTCGTCAAGACGAATTCGCTACTTGCTTGTACAACACACCCACGCTTGACAAGGGCAGTCTCAGGTTCCTCTGCATGTAAACATGTGCAGCCATTCAGGGTGCGGTATCTTTAGAACCAATCAGGAGGTAACCAAAGCACTAGGCTCGTCCCCGGGCAGCTGTAGCTCCACTTCACCTATGAGTAGGCAGGCTTCTCGGGAGACCGGCTGGGAGTTGTGGTCTGGTGAGAGCATTCTGCTATTCGCTCGACAAAATGATAGAACCGTACCCGTATATTTACCCCGGAAGGTCGCAGCGACGCCCGAGTCCAAGTTAGGAGTCAACGACACCACAGTATCAATGGGTAGCTGTGTTGCGGGATTGTGGACGTTAGCCCCGATATACTCAAGCTCCAGCACACAGGGCAGTTGTCCGTTGACAGGTCATGTCCTTGGAAGCAACGCATACACAGCGGTTGTCCGTTGACAGGTCATGTCCTTTCAAGCAAGTATACACAGCGGTTGCAGAGTCGCCGCTACTCGTAGCCAGTGGTTCCAACGCACCTTCAATGCGTGCGTCAATCCTGCATCGCCAGAAAAACACGTCTTGGCTTGCCAGTCGACGTATTTTCCGGGCCGGCATCCTCCGGAGACAGAATTCCCCGTGATGATGGTGGTGCACAAAGGTTTAGTGAAAGCTGCTTGACCCCTCCAATATATCTCCCTCGGTGGCAGGATCGATCGTGCGCAGACGGACAATACTTCACATTCAGAGTAGAGACGTCTTCAATGTCTCGAAATTCAAACTTTCTAGTTGGCGTGAAGCTGCCCCAGCTGGCGTCACATGAGGACATGAGCACTGCAAACCTTGTATGTAGCTCTGGTGCCTAGTAAAGGTCAGGATGATCCCACAAAACAGACATAGATTGTTCTGGAATACATTCAGCTACATTTGCTCCTTACAAGCTGCAATTTCGCATCAGGCACCCTGGTGCAACGCGCCACAGTCCGCAGCCGTACTTGCTAGCTATGTGGGGCGCAGCTAGCGCCGCGCAACACCTCGAGCAGATCGCTGCACTGGAGAAGACGGCGGGACGTCGCGCCGTGCTTGATGGAACTTCGATGCAGGGGTCATAGGGCCAGTAATGCAAGAAGTTGGCACGGCACCCGTCCCTTCTGTCGATGTCTCGTTTTGGTGTCATCACTTGTGATTAGTCCAATCACGCACACTTCAGGTCATCTTCACAGGAGCGCGCCACCCGCCGATGGCTTCGGGGACCCAATGCAACGCCACTGATGAATATTCTGGCTGCTGGAAGGTCTCTGTACGCTCGAGAACGGACACGCAGACTCGAGAGCGAAGGAAGGCGAATTTATCCCTCCGGTCGCTAGGCGAGAGCGACACGTATATCGCAGTCTACTGTGTTTCGACGCACGCTCTCTGCTGCGAATTCGATTGTCGTGCAACTAACGCTAGCAATAGGGAAGGTGTTCTTCCCGAGAGATGCACGAGAATGTCGTTTGTGCCCAGTGTATATGCAAGCGGAATCAGCTGCTGCATTGAGGTCGCATATTTGTGAGCTCCTGTAAGAGTACTTTTTCTTTCAGGTGTTGTGAATACACTAGTTTGGAAAGACCGAATACCCGGCATCGTGTTTAGATTTGATTGTTGACTCAAGGCGGGCATCCGGCAAATCTTCCGCACAACGCCTCCGAACACCTAATTGAACCTTATTCCAGAACCCCTCTTTCTAGGAAATCAGCGTCCGGCTGTCCGCCACAAGAGGACCTGTATCGGAAGACGATTCTCTGCATGGGTCGCCGTAGGCCTGCTTTCTGGCTTACTTGCAGATCTAGCGGGACGCCGCCGATCCCACCTTCTTGTTGAGGAGTAGCCGCCAAGCGAAAAAGAACATCGGCCCTGGCCCCGATTCAAGATAGTGGCTGCCCTCTGCCTCCTAAATCGCGATGCGGCTTGAAAGGGCCGCGACAGTGACTGTAGAAGGGAGCCAACGGCCCGACTCATATTTTTATCGTTCCATAGCCTTGATTAGGGAGAGCGACAGCCGAGCGACGGTCCAGGTTCAGTGACTGTGTCTCGTTTTGACAACCCAGAAACTGGCCAAAGCTCTTCAAGGAATACGGGGCAACTGTTGCATTCGCGTCCGCGCGCCAAAGACTGCAACTGGCCGGTGCAGCAGGTAGCTACGGTCTATTGATACGTACTGCGGAGACATGGTGATGCCAGTGCTATACAAGTGTGTGTCACACGGCGGCAGAGCGCCGTCACTGTTGGTGGACGCCCTCAATAGAAGCTTGCTTTGATTGCCAGTTTCAAGTTATCTATATGAAGAAAGTGGCTATCGTCGTGGCACCATCTTCACTCCGGAAACACTAAAGTAGTCTCAGAATGCAACCATATAGCACTACCGCCACTCAAAAAATCACGAACACCGTGGGTAGCCATCTTCGGCGGACAAGGAAATGTGCTTTTCTGTTCCGAAAGGTCTCGAATGGATTGCTCAACCAAATTTCCAGTTATGCAGCTTTTCATCCTTCCGTCAGCGACGATAGGTTGTTTTCCAGGTGAAAACCGCCAGATGTTTTTCCAGACGCTGTTGCAGGGTGTCTTCGAGTGTGTCACGATACGCGAGGGCGATGGTCACGTTCCGCAGATTTTCGACCCCTCATGCTGCACCAGGCGCGACGCAGCTCTCTCAGGCTGTCGCGGGTTCACGGTCAGGGATACAAAAAAAGCCACTAATTGCGACGTCGCCGTGACTGATATGCGCTTGGACGACAACCGTAGTAGGCGCACTCCCTCTGTTAGTCACTAATCACGGAGGTTTCCATGAGTCAAACGCAGAGTGCACTTTTTCGTAACAAGAGTTGCATGGGCAAAGTTTGTGCGCAGCCACCTGCCTGTAACCTTCGACGTGTGGCGTTTACTTTTCCACTACGGTACAGTTTCGATAAAGATGGGCTCTTCTGGGCGTCGATTAGCCGGCTTACTTTGCAGCACAGTGAGAAGTTATCGATTTAATGTTGAGCTCTGCACACTCACGTTAGAGCCCACAAGATCTATATTTGCGCTGTGCATTTGCATGCAACCTCGTGCTTACTCCGCAACTTACGTCTGTGACGAGCACCTGCCAATCTGGATTCAAACGCATTCTGAGTAACACAGCTACCTCTACTGTCCCCCGTCAGAGAGGAATGCCCATCCGCTCGATAATAGGAAGGGCTTCACAGGTGTTGGTGCTGTTGAACACCTGGGGTTATCGACAGTGGGTATCCGCAAAACGAAAGCAGTTGCCTGTATGTGGCATTGTCAGAGAGCAGTAATCTGGCTCATAATGCTGCTCAAGATGGTCGAAACAGCTGTTGTGCGTGTACGCTTAACACTGTGACGGCGCACGTTTCTTCAAAAAACTCTCGCAACGACAGGAATCCCACTTCGCATCGGGAGCGCAAAAGGGTAACCGGCCATCTGCGAGTAGAGAAGGCATCAAGCCAGGCACCTGCGCAGTGATGCAGGGCGTCCAGGAATACGAGTGGTATTTCGTGTCTCGGACCCTTTCGTGCCTCTCCATTGCGACATGCAACCGCATCTGATCTCAATATACGTCAGGGCGCTGGTCCTCACGAGGTGCACGTTGGACACTTCAGCGGGTATGTGCCAGCTTGAATGCTAACTGCCCGGGAGCAGTCGCTGCGGGCGCGGCGACATACAATAACCTTCGGGGAGCGTTCGGCCGGAACGTCGGCCAGCCAGCAGCTCGTTGCATCAAGCGAAACAGCGGAAGAGATCGCGGCGAGATACGAGTTCGCTGGTGCCTTATGAATCCTCTCTACCGGCTGCTTCGCTACTGTCTGCGCCTCAGGCCCGGCCCAAGACAGCATAACGTGCTCTAATAGAGACCCAGGCATTAAATGTATACGCCCACAAACTGGGTGCTGCTCTCAGTCGGCCGTAGCTTCGCGAAAGGAAGTGTTGCACATTAGCCCCTCTCCTGTACAGAATAGGCATATCTCCTTCCATCAGCGACACGCGCTAATAGTTATAGCCATGAGAGGATCGAAATTCTGAGTAGCTTTTGCAACGCCGTCCCCTCCCAAAATTCCTGCGCGACTTAAACTGCGGAAAACCGGATCCTGCTGCTACACGTCACGGCAGCTCCCGCCGGACTCAGATCGGTCAACGTTTACTACTTGGACCATGAGAAAAGATTCGTGTTTTCATCCGACCTCGTTGAATCTGCACCATATGATACAGCGTCACACGCGAAGGAGGGTAAAACTCGCCAAGTTTTATTAGGATTACGACGGCCACATATAATTTTCGACTGTTAGAGAAAGATCACAGTACGAAGTTTTCTAATACACTCTTGACATAATCAAAACTCGTCAGTGCTCTGGAAGATTTGCAGCATGATTTCGGGAAGGGTGGCGCCCGGCTCTCAGGGACGGTGCACTCATCGTTCACAGCAGTGTATATGAACATCTCTTAGACTTCGTCTTCTGTATGTATCCCGCAGGTGTAGATGGAGGACTGCTCGAGATACTTTCGAGGCAGCCTCCTGGCAGTATTGCCCAGGAAGTTCTTACAAGGTTTGAGCCTCCCCTTCACGCAGCCACACGCAATGGACGGCGCGAAATAGAGGGAGTAGACGGTGAGGCAAAGTGGCATGTTACCATGTACATCTCTGGGACTCTAAGATGGTGGAACAGCGGACAAACAAGAACAGACAACTAGGATTCGGCTCGGGCGTTCTGTGTATCGAAAGCAGTCCGTTAGTGGTAGTGCTTGCGGCAGGAATGCATCAGGGTCCACGCTAGGCGTGATCTTTTTTACTCCACCGTCGAGCGCGCGTTTATCAGGGAAGGTGGGTTGACCGTACAGCAGCTTCGGAGCTATTGTGGTATACGCGACAAGATGTAGGCGGCCGCGCATTAATACAGATAGAGCAGTTGGTGAAGACGTGCGAATACTATGGTTTCCGTAGCATTTGCAGATTTATGCGTCTCCAAGATTCGCATGAGCCTCAGCAAGCAGTATATTTTGACCCTCTCTGAATGTAAGGCACCTAGAAGCAATCTATATGCTTGCGCCTAGATTTTTCCCTTATAATTCAACAAACGTACTGGCAGCAATTTCACCAACAAAACCTCGTGTTGCTTGCGCAGCTTTCGGCATGTTAGCACCCAAACATTAAGGCTCACAACGGCAAAGCGTGCGTCTGTAACCCAATCGCGCTATCTTCTGAATGCGTGCGTATGCGCCCATGTAGCGCTCTTCCTTCGGTCAGCATGGGTCGTCTTTCTGGTCTTCGCTGTCTGGCAAGAGGTTGTCTAAGTGCTCTTGTTCCACGTGAAAAGTTCGGTGCACCTCAGAAGCGAACCCTGCATCGCGCCTGTGATGCATAATTTTAGGTTTCTCCGCCGCTGGCGGCCAGAGGTACAGAAGGCGAAAAAGACAGGCTCCACTGCACGACGCCAGTTGCTTCAAACGAGAGGTGGCCGCACCCTTCTCAGTAAAGGTGTTTCAAACTGCGTTGTAGCGCCCGAGCATCTTCATAGCAGCCGATATATGTAGTTTAATTCAATAAATATAATGTGAAGGTCTGATGTCATGGAGGGGTCCTTCGCTCTTCAACATCAAGGTGGGGACAACGACACACTTCCAGTACGCGCAAATAGTCGTGCACCCTTTGGCCGCTGTTTTTAGATGACTCAGCGTGACCTTTGCAGCCACCCTTCGTTAGACTCAGGAATAAGTGAAATCCTCGCTCTACGCTTACCGCCACACTTGCCGCGTTGGCGCTGGGGTTGCATTGTCTAGCTGATATTCTCTGGACTTTGGACGGGGCTTGACGGACATCGGCTGCACTCTCCCCTGCGCCTTCATTCCAACGTTACCGAAACTGTGGGACCTTGCCGTGAATGTGGATCTTCTGACACTACGATACTGGAGTGCATGCAGTCAGGTACAAACCAACCATCAAACCACACAGGCCTTGCACTATTCCTGGTGTCCCAGCTGAAGAACTTCATTGTATTCCCGAAGTCCCTCTCACAGTCGTCTTCATCAGCTAGCTGCGTCCTACGCTGAGTACATAGTTTTCAACTGCAAAACCATCGGTGCAGGGACGCAGAAAGCCTGATGCTGTCCTCGTTTCCGACACTGTTGGTCGGCTTTGTCAAAGTAAAGGCTCTACCGTTTTGCAAGAGGCGAAGGCAACCGTGACGCCTCCTCAAGGAAGAAGGACAGGCTCTGGGTTTCCACGAGACTGTCCGATAAGAACATGCACCACACGACTCTGGAATTGAGACATCTAGGTGTTGCGTTTGTCCAAAGAGCGGTACAATAAGAAGCATCTGTGGAACAATTAGAACCTCTGTCCTGCTGCGTATGTTTTTTGCTGTGGTCTGATCCCCTGACCTAGGCAAATCGGTCTCTGAGGTGTCATCGTTGCAGGGGGGGATGTGCGCGCATGATTCGACATTCTCGGCGTTACCTGCTCGAAATCACACTTCTTCTAGGGGAAAACCAGACTGCAGCTACTACGGCTCTAGAGCAGCAAATTAAACTCGGGGGGTCGCATTGATCACTCTCTCCTGCAGTTCAATATTTCTTGCTTTGAACAAGTGAGGCAAGGAGCTATCAATCCAACGGCAGCTTGCCTCCACCGGATACAAGGACTGGAAGGTATACCGGCACGGCGAGGAGCGCTACTTCCCTGAAAACTGGTAGTAGTCCCTAAGACCCGAAACCGCTTCAAACAGCTTACAGTAATCGGTCAAGGCCCTCGCTATAACGTGTGAACACAACTGTGCTGAATAATCTAGGTGCTACTTGTTCCGATTGTACCTGCGGCACGTGTGAGATTCCGCATCGATTAGGATAAGGTCGAGGAAAAACGGCTTCTTTGAATGCTGCAAGTGTTGTTTATACAAATACGGACCCCTCCCAAAGCTCTCGTGAATCATCATGTATACTGTAAAACCACCTTGCTGCCCGCTCGAGCTCGATGTATCAGGAACAAGTAACTTCTACCTTTTGTGCTTCACCACGCTGCCTGGGGGTTCGCGCGTGGTTCCCTGTGCTGGAAAATTGCAAACATCAAGAAGTACCTGCGCTTCTGTCGCGTTGCTGGGTGCTATACAGCGGCCGCGCTCATTAGCTCCAGTTTCGAATCTTCAACTCTGTTGTGTGTTTTTCCTTCACTGCTGATGACGGGGAGGCTGATAATTCGGAGTCGGAGGTCCGAATTAAGTTGGTGACTACATCCGTGACTTTATTGGTGTTCCAATATTTTGTGCTTCGCAGGTTCACCGCGCTCGATGCGATGGCGAAACAGGATGGAGGTTCCTGAGCATGATTTGTGCAGACTATGCACGTGTCGTTTCTTGTTTTCAGGAAAATTCATGAGAGGGGCAGCTAGGAGCTCCCGCGTGCTGTTTCAACTCCGCCTCTTCCAAGCGCTTGCCGAGCTCGTAGAGGCGGCTACTGATGTGACCATTGAAAATTGTTACTGCAGGTGAGTTCCGGTAGCGCTGGACTAGGAGACTAATGCACTCGAACTGTCCTGCTCGTCATTTCTTCATAGTTCCTGCCCGGTCTACACTAGACTGTGGCGCCGCCCTCGGCGGTGCCCTACAGTAAACTCTTCTTATTGCCAACCAGCATTCTATAGATCAGTCGAGGTCGCGGCTAGTCTGGCTGCAGTTTGCCTGCGCATCTGTTGCTTGCATCCTCCGCAGAAAACGATTTAGGAATGTCGCAGCAGCTGGGGTGGACTTTCCCCCCAAATGAGGTTTTTTTGCCCTCCTCCTCGAATGCATAGGGATAGCTTCATACTTTCTCACGAGCATTGTTCAGAAGGTAGGACAGCTGTGCACGCGCGTGATGCCAGTCCAAGCAGTCTAAGTAAGTAATTCTATTTCCCCTAGAGACTAGCATAGAATGGTGCGATAGAAATTATAACTGGCTCAGGGTAAAAGAGACACTATCCTTCCTGTTGAAGCGGTACAACTTATCTCGTGTTGACGCCGCAAGCCGCGGGCGAAAGCGGACGTAATGGCGCCAAATCGACAGTCCAGTTTTGTGGCACACAGCGCGCCACTCCAGTTTTTTCTCATTTTAGTAGGAAATAAGCTGTCGACCACTTTCTTGGAGGATGTAAAGGTCGTGGGCGACGTGAATTGTACTAGCCGTAGATTACGATTAGTGTGGGCGAAAACGTCTGTCAGAGAACGTCTGAGCCTCACGGTACACTTAAATCAGCGAAAGACGGCATGAGACTTTTGTAAGGCAGCGGTCTCGAGTGCGACTGGGCAGTAACACTTAGGGCAGCCTGTGTGAATTGAATGAAGCTTCCCGACGAGGGTCACTATGTGGGCGTGTGCCCAAGGCTGATGAGAATCCGGGACGCGTCCAACCTGCCATGCCCTACGCTGTACTACATCTTTTCTCTAGCTATTCCGCACTAGGGAAGCAGTACTACTCTCCATTGTGCAAGCCCACCGGAAGCATGCTGACCTCCGAATATGAAGAGTGATATATTGACATTGGACGTCCGGCCGACGTACGTTGCTCCGAGAGACTGGAACTACAAACAGTGTTTTATTTCGTGCATGAGCACACCTGCGTCAGTCCAAGATGTTCTGCATGACCTCCACACTGGTCCCGATCCCCTCGACAACTCCAGTGAGAACACGTTGATAAATAGCATACAGTATAAGGAGTGTGCCATATGGTGTGTCGCAGACACTGTCTTGTATATTGCTGGTCCACCAACCCATGTGATCTGCGCTGGTGTCGGTGCACAACGTGCAAAAGTACTTGAAGCCCAAATCAAATACGAGGTAGCCTCTCCTGTGATAATTATACTCTGGTAGGACCGCTCTCCAATGGCAACAGCAGTCGTGTTGCACGGTTGCACAAGCGCACCACTCGGTACCTGGCTCCTGCGTGACTTCCATTTAAATATGCCGTGAGGGCGTAGACCGTATTCTTTTTCTTCAAGGTTTCTTGCCAGTTGGTCGCGCTTGCACTTACGAAGTTCGGATGCTCCGATTCACGTGTACGAGACAATAGGAGGCGAAGCGTCGAGCGAGACACGGGGGGCAGTTCCCCGACATTCCCGCTCGTACATTTACTTGTATTCTCCATCCTCGCCTGGGTGACTAGAGATATTGTTCGCTGCGTGGTAATCGAGACATACACAGGCAGCCCTGTCTCGCTAAAGCGTGACACGTAAGTAGACAGGCTCTAGATGTACGCAACGCGTGGCGCAAAGTGACAGCGCTGTAATTTTGTAACCTGAGAAGGAAGGCAACGAGTAGTAGTCAGCATGATATATTTGGAGTGGTCAAAACCACTTTCGTTGGAAACTGAGGGGAAGTTATGGCAATTGGTACGGTTTAAATCTGTGGGTCAGATGATTTCTGTGACGTCACAGAAGACGTGAGCTGCATCGGCACAAAAGCGCCGCCGTATCGCTGTCGACCTCTCGCCGGAAGTGCAATCCTGTGTCTGCGGATTCGGTGCTGGCCACTCTCTCCTGTGCGCTTGCAGTTTTTGGTTTGGGGACGTGCAGCATCGCGATCGCTCTAGATCATGACGCGATAACTGCTACCGAAAGGGTGTCACCTTGTGACTCAGCTGCAGCCGCAGCGCAGACTCGCACCGCTTTGAATCGCCTATGTCGCGCGTCGTGGCACCTTGTCAAGCGCCCACAATAACAGTCGACCCGAGGCGTAGTGGCCTATCAGCGTACCCGCCTGAGAGAGAACAAATAGAATCCCAGAGCCTGAACGTAAATCCTAGACCCTTGCAAACGGTGGCCGTGAAACCTCATGATTCCTGAATCCCTTTCAGGCTGTGTAAGTTTCTATTGTTTAATAGGTTTCTCACAAGGAGCAGAGCCTATGACATAGGTGCTCGTGGTGGTCCCCCACACCATGTGAGCGGCTCGAGCGCACGACGAAATTGACACTGGACGCGCACAAACAACTCGCTACGCGCCTGGATGTGCCGCTTCGCTGGGTATCCGAGATAGTAGGTGCACATGCATCCCTTGCGGCAAGAGCAAACGGACGTCCGTGTGAAGCAATCAAAGTCCACATTGAGTGACGTTTCATGCCTGTAGAGTCGTTTGCATTCTCAACGTGGTGCAGCAGGTAAATTCCTCGATTCACGCACAACTGTGCTGCTACAGGTTTCTTCGGTGTAGAATCGAGGAAACGCTGCAAAGCTTCCACATCAAGCTGAGACGAAACACAGTCATAGGGCGTACCGCGTTTCAAACACTTATGACATGGCTCAACTCCTGGACAGCGGAGGGTGCCCAGCGCTAAAAAATTGAAGTGTGTCTCCCTTACTTCAATTGAACGAGCAGCGCAGATATGCGAGTTCATGAGCGCATCGCTTCGTGATGCTGCAGGCGTAGCTAGGCATAGAAGCGTGGGAAGGGAAGAGGGCTTTTTGCTAGCCATGTAAGAGAGTGTAGTATAGCGCAGGAGGAAACAAAATAGGTCCCCAATGGACGGAACAGGGAGCAAAACAAGTTCCTGCAATAGCGTGCTATTTGACGGCGAGAAAGGAATGCTATCGACACGTCTCTCTGCATCCGCGCACACTGGACCGGCCTATTCAGTGGCGTACTGCCACATGAGTGTACGCGACACCCCAGCTGCACGTTCGCACGGGCGTGCAGTTCTGCGGAAACCGAGCAGCGCGAATCAGTCCGAGCGAATTCTGCACGACACATCCGCCAGCACATTGGCAGATGCCATCTGCTGGTACAGGGGACGCAGTCGTTGTGCAGGCGTAGTATGCACTTTACATCCTATGAAGCACGCATAGCCGTCTGTCTGCGGAAAAAGGCCCTCTGCTCAACTTTCCGACGTGCCGCTCCTGCAGGAGTTTTTCCCGTGTCAGACTCGTATGCGAAGGGTGGTCCGTTGATTCCCGACCCCCTGTTTCAAAGTTCTTTTAGAAAAGGAATTCGATTGTTGCAATGTCAACGTTCACTGGCACTTCTAAAGCCATACGAAAAGTTCAGAAGATTTACTCGATAAGGTTGTGGACTCAGGAATAGTGCCCGTTGAGGACTAATGCATACGCATTTGCAGACAAAAGAAGCGAATTGCTGAGTTCTCGTGTACTTTATGGCGTTTGTAACCAGAAGGGCTACCAGACGGCCACTACGGCTTACAGCTGGAGACACGAGGTTTCAACGCACGTCAGTGCAACCTTTGTTGTCCTCATGGGTAGCCGCATGTTGCTGAGAGTACCGGGTACTTTTGTGTCTTATTCGTGGTGGCACGGTGCTGCTATTTAATTTCACGTAATACACCACGCCCTCCCTCAACTCGTCTTGGAGGCGCAGACGACGAGTACGCAGCTCCATTTCTCCTTCATCCGAACAGGCTTTTATTATTATGTTCAAGTAGCGCTAGAGCAGCACCAGCGAATGCTACCTACAAAATCTGAAGCGCAATCGGTTAAGGGGATCATAGCAAAGGATCAGTCAGATGCATATCCTCCGCGAGTCCTTTCTGCAGGGGAATATCATTGACAGCTACAAAAAGAAAGACGTCAGGAAAAATGACGCGGTCAGGGAAACGAAGAGGACCCTGCGCATGCGGCTACGCGATGGTGGGCGCCCCTCGTCCTCCCAACGTAAGGATTAACAGCCTTTCCCCGCATAAGCCTAAGGATTGTACACGTGGCTGTGAGCGAGAGCTTTGCTTCAAAACCACTTATTAATGAGCTATCTCGTGTTTTACGAGAGTGTACCGGCATTACAGCACGTGAGCGATTCCTGCCGTCTGACCTGCCAAAAATGAGCGGAGATGAGAGACTCTTAGCAGACACAGAGATGGACTAGCGTATAACGCCGCACAGGTGGCCGTGTGCGTAGGTATCAGTGTCAGAAGGAGATAAAGCCAAGTTACCTATGTTTATAGATATGCACGGTGCTCAAAAGCCCACTGGAGAACTTTGGCCGGCACAGATACGTCTTGCAGAGGATTTGAGGTCGAGGCCTAAGCCAGCCCTGTGGTGTGTCCACAGGTGAAAAACGTTTGCAACGCTGGTCCCTAACCATCATAGTCTTTCTGAGTGGAAGTGACCGCCTGACAAAGAATGACCTATTCAGAGCGAGACATCCGCATAGTCGGTATGCTATTCAAGTCGTCAACGATGACGCGACTGAGTTTACATTTACGATACAGGAAGGTGCTATAAGGTCGGCAACAGGTGAGGGACAAAGGGTCCTGTTACATTGCGCGCAACCAGAGAACAAGAGTTGAGTGAATTACTTGAAGTATTCCGTACGCCAGGGAATGTCCCCCAACCTCGTTGTGGGCCACCGTGACCGGCAAGAACCGTTGCTGTGGCGCTGACACCGCGCAGGGGCCGTGAGCATTAACAGCTAGTTACATGTATGTCTGGTGAGGGTCACGAACAGACGTCAGGCACAAAGGAGGGCAGATCGGTCGGCTGACTATGAGAGAAAAAAATTCTTGCTCGCAGCATCTCCTTTTTCGATGACGCTCTGGATGCTAGTCGACTGCGGATCAATCCCAGAAGGCAGCAGGGCAGGGCACGAGTGCGGGCGTCTAGGCACGTTTGCGAACCAAGTTTGTGAGGTGCGATAAGGCTGCGGTGAAGCATGCGAACAAGTTGGGGAAAGGCCGTTCAAAACTCGCACATTCTGGGTGTTTGCACCAACATCTACTTTGAGCGGGATACGCAATAAATGGATGTTTCATTGACAAATTCTTACGCCGCGGATTGTTCACTTTTTGTGAAGTCTCTTCAGGTAAGGCGGTGCTAAACCCTAATCATGACATCTGAACTCTTGCCATAGCAGCTAAACACCATTATCCGTAAAATGTTGACTTGAGTCTTTCAATGCAGCTGTGCAGAACTGTTTAAAAGAATTCTTAGCTTCACCTAAATACACTTGTACCTATTTCATCGTATACGCATTCCCAAAGCAGTTGTATGTTATCTTGCACTAGCATATGATTGTACCGTGCAAGTTATATTCAACTGTACACTGTTCTCCCAAGGAAGCTACATAGACATTCCTGCTTGCTCCCCGTTGCTCTACATAATTCTCCTTTCTTAGGGACCTACGCGTGCTGAGCTTGATGATCACATCGAGGCTGTCGAACGCATGTGAAATAACGCGTGAGAAGTATGCTTTGGAAATTTCTTCTGAATCGTGTGGCGACCTCAGTCCCCGCACTATCATGCGGAATGGGGAGCTGGGTGCTGTCAAGCCAGGCGCGGCTCAGTTAGGAGGTTGCCATTAAACCGCGTGCTTGTCAACTGATAGTCTTCCATCCCATGGCATGCGGCCACGGCGTTAGTGACACCAAGTGTACGAAGTCCACATCTAAGGGGAAAAGCGCGAATAAGTGACATAGGAAACTACTAAAATCGAATCTAGGAAATATCTGGAATGTGCCAGCATGCTCTTACTCAGCCACATCCTCGTCATGCTATGACGGGACGAACCCCCACGTCATAAGTGGTTATCTAATACGGCATCCTGCATACAGCCACCAAATCATTTGTCCTCTCTCTGCCTTTGTTACTACGTTCGCGCTCTAGTGGTGTAGAGCAAAACTTGCTTCCACGCCATGCCTTGTTCTCTAGCTCGATCCGCTGTATACAACCACCAAAGCATTTCCCCTCTACCTACTTTCGATGTGTACGCGTCTAATGCTTCAGATTGACTAGCCCCTGCGACACTAGGACCGCCCCCGCCAGGGCAACTTAGGAGTGCGCTGCCTATGAAATCGTGGCTCTACCCCGTGGGTATGCCGTGTACATCACACGAAATATTCGTGGCGCGCTACCTCCAGGAAACAGCAAGTCGAGCGTAAAAAGAACACCAGTACTCTTTTATTGATGCTGCTCCGCTCCTCCCCCTTATCTCTCTCCTATGCGGGATGTGTTGCTTGTCGTCACGATTGTCCTTCAAAACGCATTTTACATCTGTACGTAGTCATTCGTACACTTACCTTCTACACACCTGTAGGGAATCTCGTATTGGCGTATGTATGTACATTTCAATTAAAACGAGTCGCTAGTCGTTAAAACGAATCGCGCGCTGTCCCTCTGGGTAAGTACCATTAGTATCCGTTGTTGTGTCGGCTGCATCCCTCAGGTTCTCGTCGAATCGAGGCAGGAGCTGTTAGTGAAGTTATTCACGTTTGGGCTTGCGGAAAAATGTGAATCGACACAAATATGTGTGCTCCTGACCATTTGAAGGGGCCTGCAGCACACGCGATACTGGCGCTGACAGAGGGATGTGCACCTGCCCTGTGCCAGCCTCCGCCGACACAGCACACAGGGAGTTCCTGTCAAGCCGCGATCGTGTCCAGTATGCTGTTGCACCACGATCACCATCACCTTTAAGCAGAACGCGGCTCGTGTTGGCTTTGCAGCACCGCTGCAGTGTCCTTATATTTGCAGTGGATATTTGAAACGATGAGTCCGTCCAAGCACACCTGTGCGGGACGGCGAGGGGCGGTATCAGACAGTAGTACCTCGATTGTGCTCCTCTAAAAAATCCGCCCCTGAGCGCGGGCTGCACATCAGATAGGTAGAGTATACGTACAACCATGCAGAGGTCTTCAGCGGTCACTTGGCGTAGCTACGTCTGGCGACTTTATGTGTTTCGTTTGCATGTGAATAAACTTCATTTCGCTGTGTGTAGGAGCTTTTTCGTAGTTTACTGAGGAAAGGGAAACAGGAGCCGCTTGACCGTACACATTCATGTGCATGCCTAGCTGCCGGCCTGGTTGTTCTCGCAAGTAAGGTACTGTTCACTAAATTCTGCTAATGCTGTACCTCGGCGCCACCAACTACTACTCTTTATGACGGACTCGTGCAGCCCACGCAAAAGAAGTGGCTGGAGTGCATCCGCGTATGCGTAACGACCCATTCTGATGGTATATGTGATATGCATGACAGGATTTTGTTTCAATCAGCACACGGCGTCGTTTAATCGCTTTGCTCAAGTTGTAAGCACGTAACAGAAGTCTCTCTGTGGCCCCACTTTTCAATCGTCTCTTCTCCCTGAACACCCCTTATGTGAAGTCGTGGCGGAACCAGCCCGTGAGGCTGATGCTCTTACCTGAAAGGAAGGAGGCCGTGTGCTGTGCTCACCTGGTCCGCCAAAGATGATCAATCAAGCGTCGCCCCAAACCCTTGAACCTAGAACCCAAACCCGAAACGCTGAAAGCCTACAAAGTAAACCCGGAACCCCTCAACCCTAAAACATGAAACTCTAAAATCCTACACCCTAAAAGCCCAAACAGTAAGCCCCTAAATACTGAACCCTCAACCCAAAGCCCCTAAAACCCCAAAGCATAAACACTAAAACCCCAAGCCAAAAAAATAAAACCCTAAAACCCTAAACCATCGATATTGTTCAGCATGCGCGTACCGAAGGCTCGGTACACGCCACTCATATGTCACCGGTGCGGACGTGCCGGGGTTCTCCGTGGCTACTGCTACTTTCTCATGAAAAAAAAATTGCCAGTTTTCTAATGACACAACTGCTCTCGAAGATCAAACCAGTCCCGAGCCTGATCGTTGGCGAACAGAATTTGGGGCCCTCGTTTTTAGGATATGTGCTGTTGAGCAGAACCTTTCGCTGCCTTCACTTCAGTCAAAGTGATACGTAATCTGGCTCGTCCTAAAGCAGAGCATTTGCGTGGTACCTCGAAATGAAATTCGCCCTTTATGCCAGCGCCAGTCTATTAGTACGACCCCAGCGGGTCTCTGCCACTTGTACAAGCTGTCAGACTCGACTCACCAACGGGATGCATTGCTATATACCCGACTCGAGCAATTGGAGAAGGAATTACCCATCAGCCGTATGTGCCCACCTATACTCTCAAGCGTTCAAGCGTTCACAGCTCTCTACGTCGTTCACACTATCCAAAGCGTATGCGATAAACAGGGCAAGGGCATCCATGGTTGTCATTGAGAGCACGCGTCCGCCCCCGTTGTTCAAAATCATAATTGCAAGCGCCGGTCTCGTACATGGGTCTCTTCAACGGAGCTGTTGCACAGCAGAGTACATTGTCACCTCACGGTTTAAGTATCAAGAGGCTGACCGGAAGAGCGTCGCGACGGTGTGAGAGGACGGCAGCCATAAGTGTGCGCGGAGTAGAACAAGCACGGCGCGGCCACGACAATATTTTTTCTTGCCAGGGGAATATCCATGCTCCGTAGTCACACTGTGATCCCTGCGTGGAGCTACAACGTGCTGAGGCGCCACACGGAATACTACGTCAATAGACATGGATGTAGGCCTGAAGATGAGTCGCTGAGCCAATGCACATGGTAATATAGTCCAATTTTATTCCAATGTTCTTCCTGACCAACCACGAACCAAACAGGTAGTGACAAATATGCGGTCGCCTTCAGCGCCTCCTTATGTTGGCGCAGCTCTTGTTGCACTCACCGCCTCCACGTATACATAGTCCATGTAGCATGGGCCGCGGCACACATCGTCAGACACGCGGTGTGCATTTGCTCTGAGACGTGAACCGTGATATAACACTGTCTTCCATGTCTGCATTGATACACTGTAGCAAGCTTGGAATCTCCCCGATTGGCGCCGGGTTGCAGTCACTAGTTTCTGTTGGATTTGCGCACATCGGTCGTTCCTGAATAGCTCATAGAAGGGACTGCGCTACTATGCCACTGGCAAAGAAACAATATTCGCATCATGCGACCCCCGCAGAACGAAGGAGAGCGGGCATCACCGAGAGTCGTAAATCCTGTTCCGGCCTCTTCGTCCTCAATTGGTGGGCTAACCGTAGGATCCTACAGTGGTGTAATTGCATGCTTGTGCACATGCCTCATCGTGGCGAATATCCAGTACGCCACGATAGAACGATCGTGGCTGTTTGCAATTCAGCTCTTTGCTAACTGCACCACCTCTTCGAAGGGCACTCATAAGAACAGAACACAAACGATCCAATACCGTCTAAGCCTGACGATAACAGAGTGGGCGCTTCTCATTCGCGCAGACCGCATATTTCGTGTGACAGAGCACTAGGTCAGTTCAAACAATATATCTCAGTACGTGAGTTAGGAGGGCGCCTATAGACGACGCAGACGAGGATTCAGTAGGGGAGTCACCAACAGTGGCAAGCCCTGTTTTCCATCGTCGCACATGCATTGTGCCTCAGTTATTCACATGGAGTTTCCGTAATCTAGAGACATTCTGCTGATACAAGTTAGATGATTCGCTGTTGCACTCGTCGAGCTGCTTGTCGACACGAGACGCGTGCAGTTCGCTCCACCCACATCACCGATGCGAAAGACTAAGAGCCTGCATAGATCATGTGATTAACAGCAACGAGATGCTGACGAGTACACCGGAAGATCCAGTGTTGCTTACAGTGCCCACGTCTAGTGACCGAGCGGGAACAAGTGCACACAAAAGTATTCCGGATGCTGGAGAGATGTCTGCGTGTTGCTAGCTTGTCAGTTCGGTATGACAGAAACTCGAGCTGGAGCTCTGCAGCTTCGCCAAGAATGGCCGCAGCGTAAGTAGTCTTCCTTGTTACAAATTCTTCTACATAGAGTATATCTGAGTTATATGAGCCGTTATACACTTTGGCCTCTCTGGCATTCGATATACACGGATCTCAGGCGGTCACTCGGCACAATTGTACTGAAGAAACTGCGCTGCGTTGATTGACCCGCTTTCGTTCCTTCGACTACGTGATGATTTCGTAACAGCGCTCAGCAGGGTGTGCCAGGAGATACGGAAGAACGGCCAAGCAGAGTCTGTAGCAGGGGGACCTCAAGCACCGAAAGGATGATGACTGCAAAACCCCTGCCACTCTGCCATCATTTGAATCCTCTAGCTCTTGGGAGTCCAACACTGCGCGATGTATTCCTTGCAGCCGGGGGGAATCTATTACAGTCAGAACGGGACTGTCGCACTCCCTGTTCTCATTGTCCTGTTGTATCACACATATACAAATCTTGCCTTTCACCAACAAGCGCCGGTTACCTAGCAGCCGATTTGCCGGCGTATACTGCCCGCTCAGCTGGCCGGCGATCATCAAATACGAGTGTGTCCCTCCCATCGACGCAGCGCTAAGTGCGGAAACCAAGCTACGCCGTTGTTACAGTGTCCTTGGATACCCACAAGATGCGCCCCTGAAACTGTGGATCAATAGTACGCGGCCACAGCGCAAGTAGCAGGCTATCAGGCTCTATAGATAGAGGCGCGATCTATATAGATCGCGCCTCTATCTTCCGCACCAAGTACACTAAATGATACGTTTTCTTGAAACTCTCTACTGCTGCCATTTACAGGCGCTTGATCACGTGAAACGTCAAGTGAGCATGCAAGCTGTACAGAGACACATTCAAAGCTTGGCAGGTCTCTGCAGATCTCTGATGCCCTCGGCTCCATGGGTCCTCGCTCTATCCTTCTCGCATTGTGCTCACTGCCTCCTGATTAGTACAGGCACGTAATTGCTGAGGGCTTTGATGCTTGTGTGAAACCCGAACACTCGTAGCAGGTGACAACTGCTGATGTAGGCGACATCCCCAACGCAGTCGAGAGCCGTTCCTGCGGTTCAGCAAGGGCAGATTTAACCGGTACCTTAGGGAATTCATTCGGGAACTACACAAGGGGCACAGCTCATTCAAAATCCGTCTCGTGAGCGATAGTCAGCCGAATATGTCATTTTCGAAGATTTGAAAAGGCTCCAAGCCGTGTTAGGCCTCCAGCGCGTCTGTCATGCTCACCCTTTCCTGCGAGGCGCAACAAGCTAGGATCGCAACGCAGCCTCCAACGTCTCCACTACTTTTTCCCTCTACTAATCAGAGCAACAAACCTGGGAGAAGCTTAAGTCGCCTGGTTTTGCAGAAGCCGGCACGATCTCTGAAAAGGCATGAAGGCGCTATTTGGATCGAAGAAGATGTGTTGCATGATTCTGTCGACACCATCACGCCACCTGTTCACGTCTGTGGCAAGTCATCAGAGCCTATCGCCTTTACGCCGTGCATTTATCCTCGAGTCTATTCAATCATTCGGTGTCCACGGTCTACTCCCTGCTGCACCTTGAGGCAGCAAGGTCAGGCGTTATATCGACGAGCATGTAGAGTACGTCAGCTCGCATGTAGAGAACGGAAGGCAGAGCCATCCAAAAATAAATCAGGCGGTAGACGGAGGACCGCGCATACTAGGCTTCAGTGGCAGAGTCTGAGCTGCGCCATGAGACACGAGAACCCATCTTCAGCTCGAGCACACCGTTGTCGTTGCAGGTGGTGTCCATCGACACTCCGTCCTTCAGTTCCCGCGCGCTTCTCTACTCGGGTGCAAAAGGCAGAGTCTGCCTGAAGCTTGAGGATGTACCACTGGCCGGATCAATACTGTCCAGCATAAGCGTATCGAAGGCTCGATACATGCCACTCATGCGACACCGGTGCGGACATGCCAGGGTCCTCTGTCGCTTCTGCTTCTACGTGAGAGGTCAGTGTTCTAGTGACACAAGTGCTCTCACAGATCACACCAGTCCCGAGCCTTGTCTTACACTCGAATCAATGCAGACCGCGAGAAATCTTCGCCCTACTCCCAACGTTGTGTTTTTGTCATTGTGCCCGAGGCTGTCTACAGAGGTCACACGGCCGAAAAAGCTAGTGCGGAAATGTGTACGCGAGCTCAGAGAGCTGTACCAGGTGGCACGTCTTTGCAAAAGACGGCCCAGCGTAGGATCCAAGAAAGCAGTTTGTACGGATCCTACTTATGTCAACACATGCATATATACGAGGTCTAAGCCCGGAAACTTCCTTCCGTGGCCGTCCAAATATATGCAGAGCACTGGATACTCTCCTGCATGGTCTATTAAAGCGCATTCTAGGCGGAAGTCGAGTTCCGGAGCGATAAGAGCCTGGACGCATTCCTCTTCTCACGCTGCGCATCCAATGATCCTTATGCAAGAGTACAGGTCACGTTGGAAACAGTGTTGACCGTGCTCTCGAGTGCAAATGGTTGTCGAATCTCTCTCAGGTCCAAGCGGAAGATACCTAACAGAGCTATGAGAAATAGCATGTGTTTCGCTGTCGGGCCGGTATCCTGATGGTGAGCGGAGCGACGCCGGCTTGCCCGCGCGACTGATGTTGGCATCATCCCGTGTCTTGGACGGATCCATGGAGCAGCGAACGCCGTCTGTACCGTCAGTTCTAGCGCAGGCGTAAGCGAGGATTCATACCTTTATTATATCCCTGTTAACTGGCAGCGTCTGAAAAGATGGAAAAGCGCAGCGCCTGTAGGCGTCCCTGCGCAAACCACCAAGACGCAGCGAGATGTATTGCAACGTGAGTGATTTGAGAATTCACCACCGCTTACATCGAGCTGGAGGAATGCCGGAGAACGATAGCCATCCTTCTCAGCTGGGTGCCTGCCCTGTTCGGGCCTCTGCATCGACGTGGATGATGACAGTCGACAGAGCTAGGAATAGCAGCCTTAGAATTTTTCAGAAAGGCAGTACTTAGGCTTACAGGTTTTCAGGCTTTGGGGGTTCCTTGGTATTTTACTTCATGCCTCCTTTTCGAGGCACCTCCGCAGCCGCCGGGCATTCGCGTTTAAAACCTTATCCCCCGCAAAGACTTCCTCCTTGCGTTCACGCGCAGCAGCCGCCGAAGGGCCGCTGCCGGTCTTGCCGGTCGACCGTTCGACGGATCATCGGACGCGTGTCACAAGCCTTCCGTCCCAGCGCGCTGAAGACGTTCCTCCTGTACGCCATAAAGAGCATCAGCGGATTTCGAGCAATGCATCTACATAGCGCTGATGCATTCCATGTAGAATGTCATCCGCTTCATTTTACGTTGCCACCTACAAGTCTCTGGTACAATTTTACATCTTCCTGTCAAAACGCTATCATTAGTGCCATCCTGACTGACGAAGACGTATAGACTCCTCAGATGTAATTCAATATTGTGCTCGAAAAGCGCCTGGAACTAAGCAGAGCCTGCTCCTCGTGTGTTTGGTGTCTCAGAGCTGGTCTCTGTGCATCGGGTGCAGACGTGAGGCAGCGGGAATTAGGGGTCTGTCTTATACTAGATGCCCTTGTAGCACGCAGGATCACGTGTCATCTGCGGTCCCGTGTCTATCTACCAAGTGACGATATTTTGAATGAGAAAAAGCGCTGCTTGAACATGCGATAGTCCTCGGACTACCCGTGCCTGGAGCCGAAATGCTGTGCTCAATCAGTTTAGGCTTTCGCCTTCTTCAGACAGTGTAGTGGCGATCTCCTACGACCGGGCACATCCTGTTCGACAGGGATATTTACAGCCGCCACCGATGAACTCGGGATCTCTGGTAGAGTTAGGAACCATACAAAGTCGCTGATGGAGAGTCCGTTGGGAACAGAATTTGTGGCCTTCGTTTCTGAGATTCTCTATGTTGAGCAGATCCTTCTGCTGCCTTCGTTGCTTTCAAAATGCTCCCCAATCTGACTCGTGCGGTAGCAGAGCATTCGGGCAGTATCTCGAAGAAAACCTGCCCTTCCTGCCAGGTCAGTCCTCTAGTACGACCCCGGCGGGTCTCTGTCACGTGTACAAGCTGTCAGCTTGTACTCGCCAACGGTATTCGATCCTATGAACACCACTCAAGCAACAGATGAGTGAGTCACTCATCAGCCGTATGTGCCCCTCTACCCTCTCAAGCGTCCAAGCGTTCACGAAGCTCCGCTTCGTTCACTCTATTCGAAGCGTATGCGATAAATACGGCAAGGGACATCCATGATTGTCATTGACAGCATGCTTCGCCGCCCGTTGATCAAAATCATAATTGCAGGCGACGACCTCGTACACTCATCTGTTCAGCAGAGCTATTGCACTGCAAGGTACAATGGCATCTCTCGGTTCGCAAGCCAACAAGGTGGGCGTGAGAGCGTCGCGACGGTTGAGAGGAGGGCCGCTATTGGTGCGCGCGGAGGAGAACAAGCACGTCACAGCCACGATTCTAATTTCTTATGCCAGTGGGGTTCTCCATGATTCGAAGTCGTACTGTGATCCTTGATTGGAAGAACATGAACGTGCTGAAACGCCCACAGAATATTGCCTCAGTGAGCATCGATGCAGGCCTGAAGGTGAGTCGCTGAGCCAGTGCACTTGGCAGGATAGACAAATTTCATCCCAATATCCTTCCTGACCATCCACGATCCATAAAGGTAGTGACAAATATGCGGTCGCCTTCAGCGCCTCCATATGTTGGCGCAGCTCTTGCTGCACTCACCGTCTCCACGTATACATAGTCCATGTAGCATGGGTCGCGGCACACATCGTTAGACACGCTACTGTGTGCATGTGCTCTGAGACGTGAACCCTGATGTTACACTGCCTTCCATGTCTGCATTGATACCCTCAAGCAAGATTGGAACTTCCCCGATTGACGTCGGATTGCAGTCACTAGTTTTTGTTCAATTTGCGCACTTCAGTCGTTCAGACCACTGTCAAGCCTTCTGCTTCCTGTATATACCATATGGCGGACTGCGCTACTATGTCACTGGCAAAGACTCTATATTTGCATGATGCGACTCTCGCAGAGAGAAGGAGAGCGGAGACCACCAAGAACCACAGTTCCTGTGCCGTCTTCGTCCTCGTAAATGGAGGGGCTAGCCGTAGGATTCTACAGTATTGTAATCGCATGCTTTTGCACATGCCTCCGCGCGATGAACATCCGATACGCCCCGATAAAACGACCGTGGGTTTTCGCAAGCCAGCTCTTTGCACAGTGCACCACTGCTTCGAAAAGCTCCCACGAGAACAGAACGCAAGCGATTCAATATTGTCTGAGTCTGACGCTAAGGGAGTGGGCGCTTCCCGTCCGCACAGACCTTACATTTCGTGTGAGAGAGCATTAGAGCAGTTTGAAGAGCATACCAAGGTACGTGTGGTAGGAGGGTGGCTATAGACGTCGCAGACGAGGAATCAGTAGGCGGAATCACAGAAAGTGGCAAGCCCTGTCTATTATGGTGTCATATGCGTTCTGCCTCAGCCGCTCATATGGAATTTCTGCAATTTAGAGACATCCTGCCGATACATGTGATACATTTCGCCGCCTCACTAGTCGAGCATCTTGTCGACACGGGATGCGCGCAGTTCGCCCGGCCCACATCACCGATGCAAAAGGCTAAGTGCCTGCAGAGAGAGCAAAGCAAGGAGTAACGAGGTGCTGACGACTACATTCGAAGAGCCAGAGCTGGGTTTGCGTTGTCAACGGATGGAGGGCGACAACGAATAAAAGCACACACAAGCACACTATGCTGGAGAGATGTTTGCTTGTTGCTGGCGTGTCAAATCGGCACGACAGAAACGCGAGTTGAAGTTCTGCAACAGCGGCAAGCATGGAAACATCGTACGCAGTCTGCCGTTCTCCACATTCGTGGACATAGAGTATATCTGAGTTATTTGAGCCCAACTACACTTTAGCCTCCCTGGCAATCGTTATACACAGATCTCAGGCGGTCACTCGGCACAATTTTAGTGAGGAAGCCGCGCTGCCTTGAGTGATCCCCTTTCTTTCCCTCGACTACCTGATGACCCTGGAGCGGCGCTCAGCAGGATAGGCCAGGATATTCGGAAGAACGGCCAGGCACTGTGTGTAGCAGTGGGACCTCAACGCCCTGGTGGAAATCAGGTTGTTTGTATAAGCCCTACCACTCTGCCGTGGTCTGAATCCTCTAACTCTCGAGGGCCAAGCTTGGTTGATGCATTTAATGCAGCGCGAGGGTTTCCATGACAGTCAAAACGGAGCTACCGCACTCCCTGTTCTCAGTGTCCTGTTGCACTACACATATAGAAAATCACCGTTTCACCAACGTGCGTCGATTCCCTGGCAGCAAATTTGCTGGCACACACCGCCCGCTCAGCTGGCTGAAGGTCTTTATGCACAGTGGTGTCCGTCCCATCAAAACGCAGCGCTAAGTGCGGAAACCAAGCTACGCCGTTGTTACAGTGTCCTTGCATACCCACAAGATGCGCCCCTGAAACTGTGGATCAATAGTACGCGGCCACAGCGCAAGTAGCAGTTCCTCAGGCTCCATGGATCGCGTCCCTCTCTTCCGCACCAAGTACACTAAATGATACGTTTTCTTGAAACTCTCTACTGCTGCCATTTACAGGCGCTTGATCACGTGAAACGTCAAGTGAGCATCCAAGCTGTACAGAGACACATTCAAAGCTTGGCAGGTCTCTGCAGATCTCTGATGCCCTCGGCTCCATGGGTCCTCGCTCTATCCTTCTCGCATTGTGCTCACTGCCTCCTGATTAGTACAGGCACGTAATTGCTGAGGGCTTTGATGCTTGTGTGAAACCCGAACACTAGTAGCAGGTGACAACTACTGATGTAGGCGACATCCCCAACGCAGTCGAGAGCCGTTCCTGCGGTTCAGCAAGGGCAGATTTAACCGGTACCTTAGGGAATTCATTCGGGAACTACACAAGGGGCACAGCTCATTCAAAATCCGTCTCGTGAGCGACAGTCAGCCGAATATGTCATTTTCGAAGATTTGAAAAGGCTCCAAGCCGTGTTAGGCCTCCAGCGCGTCTGTCATGCTCACCCTTTCCTGCGAGGCGCAACAAGCTAGGATCGCAACGCAGCCTCCAACGTTTCCACTACTTTTTCCCTCTACAAATCAGAGCAACAAACCTGGGAGAAGCTTAAGTCGCCTGGTTTTGCAGAAGCCGGCACGATCTCTGAAAAGGCATGAAGGCGCTATTTGGATCGAAGAAGATGTGTTGCATGATTCTGTCGACACCATCACGCCAACTGTTCACGTCTGTGGCAAGTCATCAGAGCCTACCGCCTTTACGCCGTGCACTTATCCTCGAGTTTATTCAATCATTCGGTGTCCACGGTCTTCTCCCTGCTGCACCTTGAGGCAGCAAGGTCAGCGTTATATCGACGAGCATGTAGAGTACGTCAGCTCGCATGTAGAGTACGTCAGCTCGCATGTAGAGAACGGAAGCAGAGCCATCCAAAAATAAATCAGGCGGTAGACGGAGGACCGCGCATACTAGGCTTCAGTGGCAGAGTCTGAGCTGCGCCATGAGACATGAGAACCCATCTTCAGCGCGAGCACACCGCTGTCGTTGCAGGCGGTGTCCATCGACACTCCGTCCTTCAGTTCCCGCGCGCTTCTCTACTCGGGTGCAAAAGGCAGAGTCTGCCTGAAGCTTGAGGATGTACCACTGGCCGGATCAATACTGTCCAGCATAAGCGTATCGAAGGCTCGATACATGCCACTCATGCGACACCGGTGCGGACATGCCAGGGTCCTCTGTCGCTTCTGCTTCTACGTGAGAGGTCAGTATTCTAGTGACACAAGTGCTCTCACAGATCACACCAGTCCCGAGCCTTGTCTTACACTCGAATCAATGCAGACCGCGAGGAACCTTCGCCCTACTCCCAACGTTGTGTTTTGGTCATTGTGCCCGAGGCTGTCTACAGAGGTCACACGGCCGAAAAAGCTAGTGCGGGAAATGTGTACGCGAGCTCAGAGAGCTGTACCAGGTGGCACGTTTTTGCAAAAGACGGCCCAGCGTAGGATCTAAGAAAGCAGTTTGTACGGATCCTACTTATGTCAACACATGCATGTATACGAGGGCTAAGCCCGGAAACTTCCTTCCGTGGCCGTCCAAATATATGCAGAGCACTGGATACTCTCCTGCATGGTCTATTAAAGCGCATTCTAGGCGGAAGTCGATTTCCCGGAGCGATAAGAGCCTGGACGCATTCCTCTTCTCACGCTGCGCATCCAATGATCCTTATGCAAGAGTACAGGTCACGTTGGAAACAGCGTTGACCGTGCTCTCGAGGGCAAATGGTTGTCGAATCTCCCTCAGGTCCAAGCGGAAGATACCTAACAGAGCTATGAGAAATAGCATGTGTTTCGCTGTCGGGCCGGTATCCTGATGGTGAGCTGAGCGACGCCGGCTTGCCCGCCAGACTGATGTTGGCATCATCCCGTGTCTTGGACGGATCCATGGAGCAGTGAACGCCGTCTGTGCCGTCAGTTCTAGCGCAGGCGTACGCGAGGATTCATACCTTTATTATATCCCTGTTAACTGGCAGCGTCTGAAAAGATGGAAAAGCGCAGCGCCTGTAGGCGTCCCTGCGCAAACCACCAAGACGCAGCGAGATGTATTGCAACGTGAGTGATTTGAGAATTCACCACCGCTTACATCGAGCTGGAGGAATGCCGGAGAACGAAGCCATCCTTCTCAGCTGGGTGCCTGCCCTGTTCGGGCCTCTGCATCGACGTGGATGATGACAGTCGACAGAGCTAGGAGTAGCAGCCTTAGAATTTTTCAGAAAGGCAGTACTTAGGCTTCAGGTTTTCAGGCTTTGGGGGTTCCTTGGTATTTTACTTCATGCCTCTTTTCGAGGCACCTCCGCAGCCGCCGGGCATTCGCGTTTAAAACCTTATCCCCCGCAAAGACTTCCTCCTTGCGTTCACGCGCAGCAGCCGCCGAAGGCCGCTGCCGGTCTTGCCGGTCGACCGTTCGACGGATCATCGGACGCGTGTCACAAGCCTTCCGTCCCCAGCGCGCTGAAGACGTTCCTCCTGTACGCCATAAAGAGCATCAGCGGATTTCGAGCAATGCATCTACATAGCGCTGATGCATTCCATGTAGAATGTCATCCGCTTCATTTTACGTTGCCACCTACAAGTCTCTGGTACAATTTTACATCTTCCTGTCAAAACGCTATCATTAGTGCCATCCTGACTGACGAAGACGTATAGACTCCTCAGATGTAATTCAATATTGTGCTCGAAAAGCGCCTGGAACTAAGCAGAGCCTGCTCCTCGTGTGTTTGGTGTCTCAGAGCTGGTCTCTGTGCATCGGGTGCAGACGTGAGGCAGCGGGAATTAGGGGTCTGTCTTATACTAGATGCCCTTGTAGCACGCAGGATCACGTGTCATCTGCGGTCCCCGTGTCTATCTACCAAGTGACGATATTTTGAATGAGAAAAAGCGCTGCTTGAACATGCGATAGTCCTCGGACTACCCGTGCCTGGAGCCGAAATGCTGTGCTCAATCAGTTTAGGCTTTCGCCTTCTTCAGACAGTGTAGTGGCGATCTCCTACGACCGGGCACATCCTGTTCGACAGGGATATTTAACAGCCGCCACCGATGAACTCGGGATCTCTGGTAGAGTTAGGAACCATACAAAGTCGCTGATGGAGAGTCCGTTGGGAAACAGAATTTGTGGCCTTCGTTTCTGAGATTCTCTATGTTGAGCAGATCCTTCTGCTGCCTTCGTTGCTTTCAAAATGCTCCCCAATCTGACTCGTGCGGTAGCAGAGCATTCGGGCAGTATCTCGAAGAAAACCTGCCTTCCTGCCAGGTCCAGTCCTCTAGTACGACCCGGCGGGTCTCTGTCACGTGTACAAGCTGTCAGCTTGTACTCGCCAACGGTATTCGATCCTATGAACACCACTCAAGCAACAGATGAGTGAGTCACTCATCAGCCGTATGTGCCCCTCTACCCTCTCAAGCGTCCAAGCGTTCACGAAGCTCCGCTTCGTTCACTCTATTCGAAGCGTATGCGATAAATACGGCAAGGGACATCCATGATTGTCATTGACAGCATGCTTCGCCGCCCGTTGATCAAAATCATAATTGCAGGCGACGACCTCGTACACTCATCTGTTCAGCAGAGCTATTGCACTGCAAGGTACAATGGCATCTCTCGGTTCGCAAGCCAACAAGGTGGGCGTGAGAGCGTCGCGACGGTTGAGAGGAGGGCCGCTATTGGTGCGCGCGGAGGAGAACAAGCACGTCACAGCCACGATTCTAATTTCTTATGCCAGTGGGGTTCTCCATGATTCGAAGTCGTACTGTGATCCTTGATTGGAAGAACATGAACGTGCTGAAACGCCCCACAGAATATTGCCTCAGTGAACATCGATGCAGGCCTGAAGGTGAGTCGCTGAGCCAGTGCACTTGGCAGGATAGACAAATTTCATCCCAATATCCTTCCTGACCATCCACGATACATAAAGGTGTGACAAATATGCGGTCGCCTTCAGCGCCTCCATATGTTGGCGCAGCTCTTGCTGCACTCACCGTCTCCACGTATACATAGTCCATGTAGCATGGGTCGCGGCACACATCGTTAGACACGCTACTGTGTGCATGTGCTCTGAGACGTGAACCCTGATGTTACACTGCCTTCCATGTCTGCATTGATACCCTCAAGCAAGATTGGAACTTCCCCGATTGACGTCGGATTGCAGTCACTAGTTTTTGTTCAATTTGCGCACTTCAGTCGTTCAGACCACTGTCAAGCCTTCTGCTTCCTGTATATACCATATGGCGGACTGCGCTACTATGTCACTGGCAAAGACTCTATATTTGCATGATGCGACTCTCGCAGAGAGAAGGAGAGCGGAGACCACCAAGAACCACAGTTCCTGTGCCGTCTTCGTCCTCGTAAATGGAGGGGCTAGCCGTAGGATTCTACAGTATTGTAATCGCATGCTTTTGCACATGCTCCGCGCGATGAACATCCGATACGCCCCGATAAAACGACCGTGGGTTTTCGCAAGCCAGCTCTTTGCACAGTGCACCACTGCTTCGAAAAGCTCCACGAGAACAGAACGCAAGCGATTCAATATTGTCTGAGTCTGACGCTAAGGGAGTGGGCGCTTCCCGTCCGCACAGACCTTACATTTCGTGTGAGAGAGCATTAGAGCAGTTTGAAGAGCATACCAAGGTACGTGTGGTAGGAGGGTGGCTATAGACGTCGCAGACGAGGAATCAGTAGGCGGAATCACAGAAAGTGGCAAGCCTGTCTATTATGGTGTCATATGCGTTCTGCCTCAGCCGCTCATATGGAATTTCTGCAATTTCAGAGACATCCTGCCGATACATGTGATACATTTCGCCGCCTCACTAGTCGAGCATCTGTCGACACGGGATGCGCGCAGTTCGCCCGGCCCACATCACCGATGCAAAAGGCTAAGTGCCTGCAGAGAGAGCAAAGCAAGGAGTAACGAGGTGCTGACGACTACATTCGAAGAGCCAGAGCTGGGTTTGCGTTGTCAACGGATGGAGGGCGACAACGAATAAAAGCACACACAAGCACACTATGCTGGAGAGATGTTTGCTTGTTGCTGGCGTGTCAAATCGGCACGACAGAAACGCGAGTTGAAGTTCTGCAACAGCGGCAAGCATGGAAACATCGTACGCAGTCTGCCGTTCTCCACATTCGTGGACATAGAGTATATCTGAGTTATTTGAGCCCAACTACACTTTAGCCTCCCTGGCAATCGTTATACACAGATCTCAGGCGGTCACTCGGCACAATTTTAGTGAGGAAGCCGCGCTGCCTTGAGTGATCCCCTTTCTTTCCTCGACTACCTGATGACCCTGGAGCGGCGCTCAGCAGGATAGGCCAGGATATTCGAGAACGGCCAGGCACTGTGTGTAGCAGTGGGACCTCAACGCCCTGGTGGAAATCAGGTTGTTTGTATAAGCCCTACCACTCTGCCGTGGTCTGAATCCTCTAACTCTCGAGGGCCAAGCTTGGCTGATGCATTTAATGCAGCGCGAGGGTTTCCATGACAGTCAAAACGGAGCTACCGCACTCCTGTTCTCAGTGTCCTGTTGCACTACACATATAGAAAATCACCGTTTCACCAACGTGCGTCGATTCCCTGGCAGCAATTTGCTGGCACACACCGCCCGCTCAGCTGGCTGAAGGTCATTATGCACAATGGTGTCCGCCCCATCAAAACGCAGCGCTAAGTGCGGAACCAAGCTACGCCGTTGTTACAGTGTCCTTGCATACCCACAAGATGCGCCCCTGAAACTGTGGATCAATAGTACGCGCCACAGCGCAAGTAGCAGTTCCTCAGGCTCCATGGATCGCGTCCCTCTCTTCCGCACCAAGTACACTAAATGATACGTTTTCTTGAAACTCTCTACTGCTGCCATTTACAGGCGCTTGATCACGTGAAACGTCAAGTGAGCATCCAAGCTGTACAGAGACACATTCAAAGCTTGGCAGGTCTCTGCAGATCTCTGATGCCCTCGGCTCCATGGGTCCTCGCTCTATCCTTCTCGCATTGTGCTCACTGCCTCCTGATTAGTACAGGCACGTAATTGCTGAGGGCTTTGATGCTTGTGTGAAACCCGAACACTAGTAGCAGGTGACAACTACTGATGTAGGCGACATCCCCAACGCAGTCGAGAGCCGTTCCTGCGGTTCAGCAAGGGCAGATTTAACCGGTACCTTAGGGAATTCATTCGGGAACTACACAAGGGGCACAGCTCATTCAAAATCCGTCTCGTGAGCGACAGTCAGCCGAATATGTCATTTTCGAAGATTTGAAAAGGCTCCAAGCCGTGTTAGGCCTCCAGCGCGTCTGTCATGCTCACCCTTTCCTGCGAGGCGCAACAAGCTAGGATCGCAACGCAGCCTCCAACGTTTCCACTACTTTTTCCCTCTACAAATCAGAGCAACAAACCTGGGAGAAGCTTAAGTCGCCTGGTTTTGCAGAAGCCGGCACGATCTCTGAAAAGGCATGAAGGCGCTATTTGGATCGAAGAAGATGTGTTGCATGATTCTGTCGACACCATCACGCCAACTGTTCACGTCTGTGGCAAGTCATCAGAGCTACCGCCTTTACGCCGTGCATTTATCCTCGAGTTTATTCAATCATTCGGTGTCCACGGTCTTCTCCTGCTGCACCTTGAGGCAGCAAGGTCAGCGTTATATCGACGAGCATGTAGAGTACGTCAGCTCGCATGTAGAGTACGTCAGCTCGCATGTAGAGAACGGAAGCAGAGCCATCCAAAAATAAATCAGGCGGTAGACGGAGGACCGCGCATACTAGGCTTCAGTGGCAGAGTCTGAGCTGCGCCATGAGACATGAGAACCCATCTTCAGCGCGAGCACACCGCTGTCGTTGCAGGCGGTGTCCATCGACACTCCGTCCTTCAGTTCCCGCGCGCTTCTCTACTCGGGTGCAAAAGGCAGAGTCTGCCTGAAGCTTGAGGATGTACCACTGGCCGGATCAATACTGTCCAGCATAAGCGTATCGAAGGCTCGATACATGCCACTCATGCGACACCGGTGCGGACATGCCAGGGTCCTCTGTCGCTTCTGCTTCTACGTGAGAGGTCAGTATTCTAGTGACACAAGTGCTCTCACAGATCACACCAGTCCCGAGCCTTGTCTTACACTCGAATCAATGCAGACCGCGAGGAACCTTCGCCTACTCCCAACGTTGTGTTTTGGTCATTGTGCCCGAGGCTGTCTACAGAGGTCACACGGCCGAAAAAGCTAGTGCGGGAAATGTGTACGCGAGCTCAGAGAGCTGTACCAGGTGGCACGTTTTTGCAAAAGACGGCCCAGCGTAGGATCTAAGAAAGCAGTTTGTACGGATCCTACTTATGTCAACACATGCATGTATACGAGGGCTAAGCCCGGAAACTTCCTTCCGTGGCCGTCCAAATATATGCAGAGCACTGGATACTCTCCTGCATGGTCTATTAAAGCGCATTCTAGGCGGAAGTCGATTTCCCGGAGCGATAAGAGCCTGGACGCATTCCTCTTCTCACGCTGCGCATCCAATGATCCTTATGCAAGAGTACAGGTCACGTTGGAAACAGCGTTGACCGTGCTCTCGAGGGCAAATGGTTGTCGAATCTCCCTCAGGTCCAAGCGGAAGATACCTAACAGAGCTATGAGAAATAGCATGTGTTTCGCTGTCGGGCCGGTATCCTGATGGTGAGCTGAGCGACGCCGGCTTGCCCGCCAGACTGATGTTGGCATCATCCCGTGTCTTGGACGGATCCATGGAGCAGTGAACGCCGTCTGTGCCGTCCAGTTCTAGCGCAGGCGTACGCGAGGATTCATACCTTTATTATATCCCTGTTAACTGGCAGCGTCTGAAAAGATGAAAAGCGCAGCGCCTGTAGGCGTCCCTGCGCAAACCACCAAGACGCAGCGAGATGTATTGCAACGTGAGTGATTTGAGAATTCACCACCGCTTACATCGAGCTGGAGGAATGCCGGAGAACGAAGCCATCCTTCTCAGCTGGGTGCCTGCCCTGTTCGGGCCTCTGCATCGACGTGGATGATGACAGTCGACAGAGCTAGGAGTAGCAGCCTTAGAATTTTTCAGAAAGGCAGTACTTAGGCTTCAGGTTTTCAGGCTTTGGGGGTTCCTTGGTATTTTACTTCATGCCTCTTTTCGAGGCACCTCCGCAGCCGCCGGGCATTCGCGTTTAAAACCTTATCCCCCGCAAAGACTTCCTCCTTGCGTTCACGCGCAGCAGCCGCCGAAGGCCGCTGCCGGTCTTGCCGGTCGACCGTTCGACGGATCATCGGACGCGTGTCACAAGCCTTCCGTCCCCAGCGCGCTGAAGACGTTCCTCCTGTACGCCATAAAGAGCATCAGCGGATTTCGAGCAATGCATCTACATAGCGCTGATGCATTCCATGTAGAATGTCATCCGCTTCATTTACGTTGCCACCTACAAGTCTCTGGTACAATTTTACATCTTCCTGTCAAAACGCTATCATTAGTGCCATCCTGACTGACGAAGACGTATAGACTCCTCAGATGTAATTCAATATTGTGCTCGAAAAGCGCCTGGAACTAAGCAGAGCCTGCTCCTCGTGTGTTTGGTGTCTCAGAGCTGGTCTCTGTGCATCGGGTGCAGACGTGAGGCAGCGGGAATTAGGGGTCTGTCTTATACTAGATGCCCTTGTAGCACGCAGGATCACGTGTCATCTGCGGTCCCGTGTCTATCTACCAAGTGACGATATTTTGAATGAGAAAAAGCGCTGCTTGAACATGCGATAGTCCTCGGACTACCCGTGCCTGGAGCCGAAATGCTGTGCTCAATCAGTTTAGGCTTTCGCCTTCTTCAGACAGTGTAGTGGCGATCTCCTACGACCGGGCACATCCTGTTCGACAGGGATATTTACAGCCGCCACCGATGAACTCGGGATCTCTGGTAGAGTTAGGAACCATACAAAGTCGCTGATGGAGAGTCCGTTGGGAAACAGAATTTGTGGCCTTCGTTTCTGAGATTCTCTATGTGAGCAGATCCTTCTGCTGCCTTCGTTGCTTTCAAAATGCTCCCCAATCTGACTCGTCCGGTAGCAGAGCATTCGGCAGTATCTCGAAGAAAACCTGCCCTTCCTGCCAGGTCCAGTCCTCTAGTACGACCCCGGCGGGTCTCTGTCACGTGTACAAGCTGTCAGCTTGTACTCGCCAACGGTATTCGATCCTATGAACACCACTCAAGCAACAGATGAGTGAGTCACTCATCAGCCGTATGTGCCCCTCTACCCTCTCAAGCGTCCAAGCGTTCACGAAGCTCCGCTTCGTTCACTCTATTCGAAGCGTATGCGATAAATACGGCAAGGGACATCCATGATTGTCATTGACAGCATGCTTCGCCGCCCGTTGATCAAAATCATAATTGCAGGCGACGACCTCGTACACTCATCTGTTCAGCAGAGCTATTGCACTGCAAGGTACAATGGCATCTCTCGGTTCGCAAGCCAACAAGGTGGGCGTGAGAGCGTCGCGACGGTTGAGAGGAGGGCCGCTATTGGTGCGCGCGGAGGAGAACAAGCACGTCACAGCCACGATTCTAATTTCTTATGCCAGTGGGGTTCTCCATGATTCGAAGTCGTACTGTGATCCTTGATTGGAAGAACATGAACGTGCTGAAACGCCCCACAGAATATTGCCTCAGTGAGCATCGATGCAGGCCTGAAGGTGAGTCGCTGAGCCAGTGCACTTGGCAGGATAGACAAATTTCATCCCAATATCCTTCCTGACCATCCACGATCCATAAAGGTAGTGACAAATATGCGGTCGCCTTCAGCGCCTCCATATGTTGGCGCAGCTCTTGCTGCACTCACCGTCTCCACGTATACATAGTCCATGTAGCATGGGTCGCGGCACACATCGTTAGACACGCTACTGTGTGCATGTGCTCTGAGACGTGAACCCTGATGTTACACTGCCTTCCATGTCTGCATTGATACCCTCAAGCAAGATTGGAACTTCCCCGATTGACGTCGGATTGCAGTCACTAGTTTTTGTTCAATTTGCGCACTTCAGTCGTTCAGACCACGGTCCTGCCTTCTGGCTCGAGGATAGCCCATAGAGCGGGCCGCGCTAGTACGTCACCGGCGAAGATACTACGTTCGCATCACGCAACCCTCGCAGAACGAAGGAGAGCGGGCATCCAACTCTGCCGTCCATATCTGCGCTGGTACACTATAGTAAGCTCTGAAATCTTCTCCCGTGGGGCCGAACTGCAGTCACCATGCTCTGCTCAATTTGCACACTTCCGTCGTTCGGACCACGGTCCTGCCTTCTGGCTCGAGGATAGCCCATAGAGCGGGCCGCGCTAGTACGTCACCGGCGAAGATACTACGTTCGCATCACGCAACCCTCGCAGAACGAAGGAGAGCGGGCATCACCGAGAGTCGTAAATCCTGTACTGGCCTCTTCGTCCTCAATTGATGGGGTAGCCGTAGGATCCTACAGTGGTGTAATCGCATGCTTGTGCACATGCCTCAGCGCGGCGAATATCCAGTACGCCACGATAGAACGATCGTGGCTGTTTGCAATTCAGCTCTTTGCTAACTGCACCACCTCTTCGAAGGGCACTCATAAGAACAGAACACAAACGATCCAATACCGTCTAAGCCGGACGATAACAGGGTGGGCGCTTCTCATTCGCGCAGATCGCATGTTTCGTGTGACAGAGCACTAGCTCAGTTCGAACAACATTCCTCAGTACGTGTGTTAGGAGGGCGCCTATAGACGACGCAGACGAGGATTCAGTAGGGGAGTCACCAACAGTGGCAAGCCTTGTTTTCCATCGTCGCACATGCATTGTGCCTCAGTTATTCATATGGAGTTTCCGTCATCTAGAGACATTCTGCTGATACCAGTTAGATGATTCGCTGTTGCACTCGTCGAGCTGCTTGTCGACACGAGACGCGTGCAGTTCGCTCCACCCACATCACCGATGCGAAAGACTAAGAGCCTGCATAGATCACGTGGTTAACAGCAACGAGATGCTGATGATTACACCGGAAGAGCCAGTGTTGCTTACAGTGCCCACGTCTAGTGACCGAGCGGGAACAAGTGCACACAAAAGTACTCCGGATGCTGGAGAGATGTCTGCGTGTTGCTGGCTTGTCAGTTCGGTATGACAGAAACTCGAGCTGGAGCTCTGCAGCTTCGCCAAGAATGGCCGCAGCGTAAGTAGTCTTCCTTGTTACACATTCTTCTATATAGAATATATCTGAGTTATATGAGCCAATCTACACTTTGGCCTCTCTGGCGTTCGATATACACGGATCTCAGGCGGTCACTCGGCACAATTGTACTGAAGAAACTGCGCTGCGTTGATTGACCCGCTTTCGTTCCTTCGACTACGAGATGATTTTGCAACAGCGCTCAGCAGGGTATGCCAGGAGATACGGAAGAACGGCCAAGCCGAGTCTGTAGCAGTGGGACCTCAAGCACCGAAAGGATGATGACTGCAAAACCCCTGCCACTCTGCCATCATTTGAATCCTCTAGCTCTTGGGAGTCCAACACTGCGCGATGTATTCCTTGCAGCCGGGGGGAATCTATTACAGTCAGAACGAGACTGCCGCACTCCCTGTTCTCATTGTCCTGTTGTATAACACATATACAAATCTTGCCTTTCACCAACAAGCGCCGGTTACCTAGCAGCCGATTTGCCGGCGTACACTGCCCGCTCAGCTGGCCGGCGATCATCAAATACGAGTGTGTCCCTCCCATCGACACGCAGCGCTAAGTGCGGAAGCCAAGCTACGCCGTTGTTACAGAGTCGTTGCATACCCACAAGATGCGCCACTGAAATTACGGATCAATAGTATGCGGCCACAGCGCAAGCGACAGGTCTTGACGCTCCTTCGATCGCGCCTCTATCTTCCGCACCAAGTACACTAAATGATACGTTTTCTTGAAACTCTCTACTGCTGCCATTTACAGGCGCTTGATCACGTGAAACGTCAAGTGAGCATGCAAGCTGTACAGAGACACATTCAAAGCTTGGCAGGTCTCTGCAGATCTCCGATGCCCTCGGCTCCGTAGGTCCTCGCTCTATCCTTCTCGCATTGTGCTTACTGCCTCCTGATTAGTACAGGCACGTAATTGCTGAGGGCTTTGATGCTTGTGTGAAACCCGAACACTCGTAGCAGGTGACAACTGCTGATGTAGGCGACATCACCGAGGCAGTCAGAAGCCGTTCCTGCGGTTATGAAGGGCCACATTCAACCGGTACCCTGAGAATTCATCCGAGAAATACGTAGGAGGCAGGCGCAGCTCAATCAAAGTTCGCGTCGTGCGAGACGGCCAGCCTGATTTGTCAAGTTTTATTGTTTGAACAAGCTCCAGACCATGATATCGACCTCCAGCGCTTGGGCACTTCTGCCATGCTCACCTGTGCCTGCGCGGCGCAATACGCTAGGGTCACAACGCAGCCCCCGAGGTATCCACTGTATTTTCCCTCTACGAATTACAGCGACAAACGTTTGCAAGGCTTACGAGGGACTCGGCTACTTTTTCAGAAGCGGGCATGACGTTTGAAAAGGCAAGAAGGCGTTTTCGGGGGTGGAAAGCGTGTGTTGCATGATATTGTCTACAGCGTCACGCCAGCTGTCCACGTCTGTGGCAAATCTTTGGAGTCTACCGCCTTTACGCCGTGCATCAATTCTGGAGTCTGTTCAATGATTCGGAGACAACGGCTTTCTCCCTGCTACGTTTTGGGGCAACAAGATCAACGTTTCATCAACATGATTGTCGAGTACGTCAGGTCGTCCCTTGAACACGGATGCAGAGCAATCCAGAGGTCGAGCAGATGGTAGATGCAGGGCTGCGCCTACTACACTTGAGTGGCCGACTTCAATGTAGGGCAAGCGACACGACAACCAATCTTCAGCTCAAACACAGCGCCCCCGCAGGTGGTGCTCACCGACACCCCGTTCTCGAGCACCCGTGCGCTCCTCTACTCGGGTGCAAACAGCAGAGCCTTCCTACAAAACTTGAAAGGGTGTCACCGAGCTTATTTTTATCCATCGACACTGTTCAGCATAGGCGTATCGAAAGCTCAGTACATGCCACTCATGTGTCACGGTGCGGACCTGTCGGGGGCCTCTGTCGCTACTGGTACTTTCCTGTGAAAAGCTGCCGGTGCTCTCATGACACAAGTGCCCTCACAGATTACATCAGTCCCAAACCTTATCGTGCACTCGAATCAATGCAGATCGCGAGGGACCTCCGCCCTCTTCCCAATGCTGTGTTTATGTCGTTGCGCCCGAGGCTGACTACAGGGTTCACACGGCCGAAATTGTTAATGTGGGAATTGTGAACGCGAGCTCAGAGAGCTGTACCAAGTAGCATGTCTTTGCAAGGGACAGCCCAGCGTGGGAGTAAAAGAAGCAGTTGATACGGCTGCTACTCATGTCAACACATATATATTCCGCGGGCAAAGCTACAACAGTTCCTTCCGTGGCCGCCCAAATCAATGCGGAGCACTCGATAATTGCCTTTATTGCTTCTTAGAGCGCATTCTAGGCGGCAGTCTTGTTCCCTGAGCGATAACAGGCTACGCGCATTTCTTCTATGACGTTGTGCATGCAAGAGCGCAGCTCCCTTTGAGAAAAGTGTTGACCGTGCTCTCGATGGCAAGAAACTGTCGAATCGAACTTGAACAGACGCTACCCAGCAGGGCTATGAATAGTAATGTCTGTTTCATTGTGGTGCCGACACTCTAGTGGTCAGCTGCTCGATGTCGACTTGCCCGCCGGACTGATGTTGGCACCATCGCGTGTCCTGGACAGATCCATGGAGTAGTGAACGCCGTCTGTACCCACAGTTCTAGTGCAGCCGTGGGAGAGGATCTTTACACTTTTTATGTCCGTGCTAACTGGGTTACGTCCATAAAAGATGGGAGTGCGCGGCGCTGTAGGCGTCTCTGCACAAATTAGCCAGACAAAGTAAGATGTGATACAGCGTGAGTGATTCGGGATCTTTCAACCCAGCCACCGTTTATAGAGAGGTATACAAATGCCGGAAAAAGAGTCCATCCTTCTCAGTTTGGCGCCTGCCGTGTTCGGGTTCCTTCATCCACGTGGATGATGCCGGCTCAGAAGGTTAGGATTACCAGTATTGGAACTCTTCAGAAAGGCAGCACTCAAGCCTCGAGGTCTCAGGCTTTGAATTTTCCTGCCCAGTATTACACGTCATGCTTCTTCTCAAAGCGGTTCCGCGACTGCCGTTCATTCGCATTTACAATTATATCCTCCGCAAAGCCGTGCCCATTGTATTTAAGTGCTGTAAAGGCCGAGGACCGTTGCCGGTCGACCCTTCGCCGGTCCATCGAACGTGTATGTCAAATCTTACTTCCCCACGGTGGTAAACACGCCCCTCCTGCACGCCAAAAAGGACATAATCAAGTACCGACCCCTTCATCTGGATAGCGCTGGCGGTTTTTTAGAAAACGGTCATCCCGCTCCACTTGGTGACGCAGCCCGGCAGTCCCGAGTGCTGCTCTAATTTTTTTTTCTTGTCGAAACAGTATCATCAGCCTCAGCTCCTTCCAGAGGAGGAATTATAGGCCATCCTAGGTGTAAACAAATGCTGGGCTTGGAAGGTGCTTGCCCGTAAGTAGTGCTTGCTTCTGGTATGCTTGGTATCAGAGAGTAAGTCCATGTGCATGGGGCACAAACGTGAGGCACGGGGATTCAAGGGGACTGTCTCATACTCAATGTCCTTGGAGCACGCAGGAGCTCGTGGTCGTCTGCAGCCTCCGTGTCTGACTACCGACTGAGAATATCCATGAGAGGGGAATGCGGTGCTTGAATCCACGATATTTCTCGGCCTACCTGTGCCTGGAGGTAAGAAGCTGTTCTAAGCGAGTTTAGACTTACACCTTCACAAGCGCGTAGCCGCTTTGTGGAGCTCACCTTTGCCTGCGTGGCGCAATAAGCTAGGATGGCAACACAGCCCCCGACGTCTCCACTATTTTTCTTCTCTACGAATTACAGCGACAATCTACTGCAAAGCTTATGTGGAGCCGATTTGTTTTTGCAGAGGCGGGCACGAATTCTGAGGAAGCGAAAAGGCATTGGCGCAATTGGAGAAGTTGTGTTGTACAATATTGTCGACACTGTCACGCCAGCTGTTCATGCCTGTGGCGAGTCTTTAGAGCCTACCGCCTCCTTCGTCGTGCACCCATGCAGAAGTTTTATTAATCCTTCGGTGTCTATGGCGTTCTACCTGCTACGTCGTGAGGCAACAAGGCCACGGTTTCATCAAAATGTTTGTCGAGTACGTCCGCTCGTTCCTTGAAAGCGATTAGAGAACAATCCAAAGGTCAAGCAGGTGGTAAACCCAGCACCGCGCACACAAGACTTCAGTGACGGACTCTGACCTGGGCCATGAAACACGAAAAGCAATCCTCAGCTCGAACACAGCGCATTCCTCGCAGGCGGCGTCCATCGACATTCCGTCCTTCAGCTCCCGTACGCTCCTCTACTCGGGTGCAAAAAGCAGAGTTTGTCTGAAGCTGGAGCATGTACCACAGGCCAGATCAATACTGTCCAGCATAAGCGTACCGAAGGCTCGATACATGCCACTCATGCGTCACTGGTGCGGACATGCCAGGGTCCTCTGTCGCTTCTGCTACTACGTGAGAGGTTGTCAGTGTTCTGGTGACACAAGTGCTCTCACAGATCACACCAGTCTCTAGCCTAATCGTACACTCGGATCAATGCGGACCGAGAGAAACCTCCGCCCTACTCCCAACGTTGTGTTTTTGTCAGTGTGCCCAAGGCTGCCTACAGAGTTCACACGGCCGAAATTGTTAATATGGGAAATGTGTACGCGAGCACAGAGAGCTGTACCAGGTGGCACGTCTTCGCAAAAGACGGCCCAGCGTAGGATCAAAAGAAGCAGATTGTACGGATCCTATTTATATCAACACATGCATGTATTCGAGAGATAAGCCCGGAAACTTCCTTTCGTGGTCGTCCACATATATGCAGAGCACTGGATACTCGCCTGTACGGTCTATTAGAGCGCACTCTAGGCGGAAGTCGAGTTCCTGGAGCGATAACAGCTGGACGCATTCCTCTTCTGACGCTGTGTATCCAATTGTCCTTATGCAAGAGTAGCGGTCACGTTTGGAAACAGCGTCGACCGTGCTCTCGAGGGCAAATGGTTGTCGAATCTCCCTCAGGTCCAAGCGGAAGATACCTAACAGAGCTATGAGAAATAGCATGTGTTTCGCTGTCGGGCCGGTGTCCTGATGGTGAGCTGAGCGACGCCGGCTTGCCCGCCAGACTGATGTTGGCATCATCCCGTGTCTTGGACGGATCCATGAAGCAGTGAATGCCGTCTGTACCCTTAGTTCTAACGCAGGCGTAAGCGAGGATTCTTACCTGTATTATATTCCTGTTAACTGGCAGCGTCTGAAAAGATGGAAAAGCGCAGCGCCTGTAGGCGTCCCTGCGCAAACCACCAAGACGCAGCGAGATGTATTGCAACGTTAGTGATTTGAGAATTCACCACCGCTTACATCGAGCTGGAGGAATGCTGGAGAACGAAGCCATCCTTCTCAGCTGGGTGCGTGCCCTGTTCGGCCTCTGCATCGACGTGGATGATGACAGTCGACAGAGCTAGGAGTAGCAGCCTTAGAATTTTTCAGAAAGGCAGTACTTAGGCTTCAGGTTTTCAGGCTTTGGGGGCTCCTTGTATTTTACTTCATGCCTCTTTTCGAGGCACCTCCGCAGCCGCCGGGCATTCGCGTTTAAACCTTATCCCCCGCAAAGACTTCCTCCCTGCATTCACGCGCTGCAGACGCCGAAGGCCGCTGCCGGTCTTGCCGGTCGACCGTTCTACGGATCATCGGACGCGTGTCACAAGCCTTTCGTCCCCAGCGCGCTGTAGACGTTCCTCCTGTACGCCATAAAGAGCATCAGCGGATTTCGAGCAATGCATCTGCATAGCGCTGATGCATTCCATGTAGAATGTCATCCGCTTCATTTTACGTTGCCACCTACAAGTCTCTGGTACAATTTTACATCTTCCTGTCAAAACGCTATCATTAGTGCCATCCTGACTGACGAAGACGTATAGACTCCTCAGATGTAATTCAATATTGTGCTCGAAAAGCGCCTGGAACTAAGCAGAGCCTGCTCCTCGTGTGTTTGGTGTCTCAGAGTTGGTCTCTGTGCATCGGGTGCAGACGTGAGGCAGCGGGAATTAGGGGTCTGTCTTATACTCGACGCCCTTGTAGCACGCAGGATCACGTGTCGTCTGCGGTCCCCGTGTCTATCTACCAAGTGACGATATTTTGAATGAGAAATGCGCTGCTTGAACATGCGATAGTCCTCGGCCTACCCGTGCCTGGAGCCGGAAATGCTGTGCTCAATCAGCTTAGGCTTTCGCCTTCTTCAGACAGTATAGTGGCGATCTCCTTCGACCGGGCACATCCTGTTCGACAGGGATATTTACAGCCGCAACCGATGAACTCGGGATCTCTGGTAGAGTTAGGAACCATACAAAGTCGCTGATGGAGAGTCCGTTGGGAAAAGAGAATTTGTGGCCTTCGTTTCTGAGATTCTCTATGTTGAGCAGATCCTTCTGCTGCCTTCGTTGCTGTCAAAATGCTCCCCAATCTGACTCGTCCGGTAGCAGAGCATTCGGGCAGTATCTCGAAGAAAACCTGCCCTTCCTGCCAGGTCCAGTCTTCTAGTACGACTCCGCCGGGTCTCTGTCACGTGTACAAGCTGTCAGCTTGTACTCGCCAACGGTATTCGATCCTATGAACACCACTCAAGCAACAGATGAGTGAGTCACTCATCAGCCGGATGTGCCCCTCTACCCTCTCAAGCGTCCAAGCGTTCACGAATCTCCGCTTCGTTCACTCTATTCAAAGCGTATGCGATAAATACGGCAAGGGACATCCATGATTGTCATTGACAGCATGCTTCGCCGCCCGTTGATCAAAATCATAATTGCAGGCTACGACCTCGTACACTCATCTGTTCAGCAGAGCTATTGCACTGCAAGGTACAATGGCATCTCTCGGTTCGCAAGCCAACAAGGTGGGGCGTGAGAGCGTCGCGACGGTTGAGAGGAGGGCCGCTATTGGTGCGCGCGGAGGAGAACAAGCACGTCACAGCCACGATTCTAATTTCTTATGCCAGTGGGGTTCTCCATGATTCGAAGTCGTACTGTGATCCTTGATTGGAAGAACATGAACGTGCTGAAACGCCCCACAGAATATTGCCTCAGTGAGCATCGATGCAGGCCTGAAGGTGAGTCGCTGAGCCAGTGCACTTGGCAGGATAGACAAATTTCATCCCAATATCCTTCCTGACCATCCACGATCCATAAAGGTAGTGACAAATATGCGGTCGCCTTCAGCGCCTCCATATGTTGGCGCAGCTCTTGCTGCACTCACCGTCTCCACGTATACATAGTCCATGTAGCATGGGTCGCGGCACACATCGTTAGACACGCTACTGTGTGCATGTGCTCTGAGACGTGAACCCTGATGTTACACTGCCTTCCATGTCTGCATTGATACCCTCAAGCAAGATTGGAACTTCCCCGATTGACGTCGGATTGCAGTCACTAGTTTTTGTTCAATTTGCGCACTTCAGTCGTTCAGACCACTGTCAAGCCTTCTGCTTCCTGTATATACCATATGGCGGGACTGCGCTACTATGTCACTGGCAAAGACTCTATATTTGCATGATGCGACTCTCGCAGAGAGAAGGAGAGCGGAGACCACCAAGAACCATAGTTCCTGTGCCGTCTTTGTCCTCGTAAATGGAGGGGCTAGCCGTGGGATTCTACAGTATTGTAATCGCATGCTTTTGCACATTGCCTCCGCGCGATGAACATCCGATACGCCCCGATAAAACGACCGTGGGTTTTCGCAAACCAGCTCTTTGCACAGTGCACCACTGCTTCGAAAAGCTCCCACGAGAACAGAACGCAAGCGATTCAATATTGTCTGAGTCTGACGCTAAGGGAGTGGGCGCTTCCCGTCCGCACAGACCTTACATTTCGTGTGAGAGAGCATTAGAGCAGTTTGAAGAGCATACCAAGGTACGTGTGGTAGGAAGGGTGGCTATAGACGTCGCAGACGAGGAATCAGTAGGCGGGAATCACAGAAAGTGGCAAGCCCTGTCTATTATGGTGTCATATGCGTTCTGCCTCAGCCGCTCATATGGAATTTCTGCAATTTAGAGGACATCCTGCCGATACATGTGATATATTTCACCGCCTCACTAGTCGAGCATCTTGTCGACACGGGACGCGCGCAGTTCGCCCGGCCCACATCACCGATGCAAAAGGCTAAGATCCTGCAGAAAAGGCAACCAAGGAGCGACGAAGTGCTGACGACTACATCCGAAGAGCCAGAGCTGTTTGCGTTGTCAATGGATGGAGGCCGACTACTAATAGAAGCACACACAAGCACACTATGCTGGAGAGATGTTTGCTTGTTGCTGGCGTGTCAAATCGGCACGACAGAAACGCGAGTTGAAGTTCTGCAACAGCGGCAAGCATGGAAACATCGTACGCAGTCTGCCGTTCTCCACATTCGTGGACATAGAGTATATCTGAGTTATTTGAGCCCAACTACACTTTAGCCTCCCTGGCAATCGTTATACACAGATCTCAGGCGGTCACTCGGCACAATTTTAGTGAGGAAGCCGCGCTGCCTTGAGTGATCCCCTTTCTTTCCCTCGACTACCTGATGACCCTGGAGCGGCGCTCAGCAGGATAGGCCAGGATATTCGGAAGAACGGCCAGGCACTGTGTGTAGCAGTGGGACCTCAACGCCCTGGTGGGAATCAGGTTGTTTGCATAAGCCCCTCCCACTCTGCCGTGGTCTGAATCCTCTAGCTCTCGAGGGCCAAGCTTGGTTGATGCATTTAACGCAGCGCGAGGGGTTTCCATGACAGTCAAAACGGAGCTACCGCACTCCCTGTTCTCAGTGTCCTGTTGTACTTACACATATAGAAAATCACCCTTTCACCAACGTGCGTCGATTCCCCTGGCAGCAAATTTGCTGGCACACACCGCACTGCTCAGCTGGCTGAAGGTCATTATGCACAATTGTGTCCGTCCCATCAAAACGCAGCGCTAAGTGCGGGAACCAAGCTACGCCGTTGTTACAATGTCCTTGCATACCCACAAGATGCGCCCCTGAAACTGTGGATCAATAGTACGCGGCCACAGCGCAAGTAGCAGTTCTTCAGGCTCCATGGATCGCGTCCCTCTCTTTCGCACCAAGTACACTAGTGATACGTTTTCTTGAAACTTCCTACTGCTGCCATTTACAGGCGCTTGATCACGTGAAACGTCAAGTGAGCATGCAAGCCGTACAGAGGACACATTCAAAGCTTGGCAGGTCTCTGCAGATCTCTGATGCCCTCGGCTCCATGGGTCCTCGCTCTATCCTTCTCGCATTGTGCTCACTGCCTCCTGATTAGTACAGGCACGTAATTGCTGAGGGCTTTGATGCTTGTGTGAAACCCGAACACTAGTAGCAGGTGACAACTACTGATGTAGGCGACATCCCCAACGCAGTCGAGAGCCGTTCCTGCGGTTCAGCAAGGGCAGATTTAACCGGTACCTTAGGGAATTCATTCGGGAACTACACAAGGGGGCACAGCTCATTCAAAATCCGTCTCGTGAGCGACAGTCAGCCGAATATGTCATTTTCGAAGATTTGAAAAGGCTCCAAGCCGTGTTAGGCCTCCAGCGCGTCTGTCATGCTCACCCTTTCCTGCGAGGCGCAACAAGCTAGGATCGCAACGCAGCCTCCAACGTTTCCACTACTTTTTCCCTCTACAAATCAGAGCAACAAACCTGGAGAAGTTTAAGCCGCCTGGTTTTGCAGAAGCCGGTACGATCTCTGAAAAGGCATGAAGGCGCTGTTTGGATCGAAGAAGATGTGTTGCATGATTCTGTCGACGCCGTCACGCCACCTGTTCACGTCCGTGGCGAGTCATCAGAGGCTGTCGCCTTTACGCCGTGCGTTAATCCTGGGGTCTATTCACTCATTCGATGTCCACTACTTTCTCCCTGCTGCATCTTGATGCATCAAGGTCAGCGTTATATCGACAAGCACGTAGAGTACGTCAGCTCGTATGTAGAGAGCGGACGCAGAGCCATCCAAAAAATAAATCAGGTGGTAGACGGAGGACCGCGCATACTAGACTTCAGTGGCGGAGTCCGACCTGGGCTATGAGACACGAGAACCCGTCTTCAGCTCGAGCACACCGCTGTCGTTGCAGGCGGTGTCCATCGACACTCCGTCCTTCAGTTCCCGCGCGCTTCTCTACTCGGCTGCGAAAAACAGAGTCTTTTTAAAAAACATTAAAGGGTGTCACGAGGGTCGTTCTTATCCATCGATACTGTTCAGCATAGGACTGCCGAAAGCTCAGTACATGCCACTCATGTGTCACCGGTGCGGACGTACCGGGGTCCTCCGTCGCTTCTGCGTCTACCTGAGAGATTGCCAGTGTTCTAGTGACAAAAGTTCCCTCACAGATCACACCAGTCCCGAGCCTTGTCTTACACTCGAATCAATGCAGATCGCGAGGAACCTTCGCCCTACTCCCAACGTTGTATTTTGTCATTGTGCCCGAGGCTGTATACAGAGTTCACACGGCCGAAATTGCTAATGTGGGAGATGTGTACGCGAGCTCAGAGAGCTATACCAGGTGGCACGTCTTTGCAAAAGACGGCCCAGCGTAGGATCAAAAGAAGCAGTTTGTACGGATCCTACTCATATCAACACATGCATGTATACGAAGGCTAGGCCGGAAACTTCCTTCGGTGGCCATCCACATATATGCATAGCACTCGGTACTCTCCTGTATTGCCTCGTAGAGCGCATTCTATGCGGCAGTCTTGTTCCCGGAGCAATGGCAGGCTAGGCGCGCTTCAACTCTGACGCTGTGCTGCATTCAGTGATCCTTATGCAAGAATTACACCTCCCGTTGGGGGACAGTGTCGACCGTGGTCTCAGCGGCAAAAGGCAGTCGAATCTTCCTCAGACCCAAACGGACGCCACCCAGCAGGGGTATGAATTGTAACATGTGTTTCGTTGTCGTGCCGATATCCTAGTGGTGGGCTGCTCGACGTCGGCTTGCCCGGCGGACAGATGTTGGCATCGTCCCGTTTCCTGGACGAAACTAAGGGATAGTGAACCCCACGTGTACCGTCAGTTTTGGCGCAGCCGTGGGAGAGAAGTCTTTTATATAATATGTGCGTTTTGACTGGACTGCGTCAGAAAAAGATTGGAAAGCGCAGCGCCCGTAGGCGTCTTTCCACAATTCACCAGGACAGAGACAGATGTAATGCAGCCTGAATGATTCGGGAGTACTTCAACCCAGCCACCGTTTATACAGAGCTGGAAGAATGACAAGAAAAGAATCCGCTCCTTTCAGTTGGCGCGCGGCCCTATTCGGGCCCCCGCATCCACGTGGATGATTTCCAGCCGAGAAAGCTAGGACTACCAGCCTTAGCATTCTTCAGAAAGACAGCACGCAAGCCTCAAGATCTCACTTTTTGCACTTCCCTACCCGGGACCTCACGTCAGCCTTCTTCTCAAGGCTGCTTCAAAGCTGCCGTGCATTCGCATTTACAACCTTATCCCCCGCAAAGCCGTGCTCTTTGTATTCACGCTCTGCAGCCGCCGATGGCCCGCTGCCGGTCTTGCCGATCGACCATTCGACGGATCATCAGACGCGTGTCACAAGCCTTCCGTCCCCAGCGCGCTGAAGACGTTCCTCCTGTACGCCATAAAGAACATCATCGGAATTCGAGCAATGCATCTAGATAGAGCTGACGGACTTTCATGTAGAATATCATCGCCTTCATTTTACGTTGCCAACTACAAGTCTCTGGTACAACTTTAGATTTTCCTGTCGAAACGCTATCATTAGTGCCTTCGGGTCCGACGACGACGTATAGACTGCTCCGATGTAATTCAATATTGGGCTCAAATAGAGCTTGGAAGTAAGCAAAGCCTGCTTCTCGTATGCTTGGTGTCTTGTGGATCGGGCGCAAATGCGAGGCAGACGGATTTAAGGGGTCTGTCTCATACTCGATGCCCTTGTAGCACGCAGGGGCGCGTAGTCGTCTGCGGTCCCCGTGTCTATCTACCAAGTGAAGATATTTTTGATTGAGAAATGCGGTGCTTGAGCACGTGATAGTCCTCGGCCTACCGTGCCTGGAGGCGAGATGCTGAGCTCAATCAATTTAGGCTTTCGCTTTCTTCAGATACTATAGTGGCGATCTCCTACGACCG